>NC_031986.2:27116537-27337314 GCF_001858045.2 Oreochromis niloticus
ACTGTTAGTTTTTGGCATTTTACTGGATCTTTTCCTGATAGTGCATTAAAATAAAAAAAAAATTAAAAAAATACAAAAGGTTTACACAGTGCTTCAACAAACAATCAAAAAACAAAATACTCAAACAAAAAGAAAAGGAGAATAAACAAATGCCAGTGACGACTGAGGGAACATATGTAATAAACAGCACATCTGAAAGATGATAACCAGACAAAGGACATAAATGACAATATCATTTTCAATGACAAAAACCAACTCTATAAAAGTTTTAAGCAAATTAAAGTTGTTCACTGTTTCTGTGAGGTCACTCCAAGGTGGAGGGGTCCTGCAAAAGCACAATTTTAAAAGGACCCACCTGAGGCTATCAGGCCACATGCTGGCTCATTTAGTCTCAGCGTTTCTGCTATAAGGCTCGGGGCTAGACATGCTTTAAAAGTGATGAGGAAAATCTTGAAATCAAATCTATAACATATGGGAAGACAAAAGAGAGAAGCCAGGATCCGGGTGACGTGATGCCATCTGCTAATACATGCCAAGCTGCTGCATTTCGAACTAGAGAGGACAGAACTGCCATGGTCAAGCCTGTAACACTATAAAGGCTTGGATGTGTTTTTCCAGGTGTGAATTTGAAAGCATTAGTTTAATTCTGAAGACAGGTCTTAATTCGACAACCGTGGGTCGGGTCAAACTGAGCTCGTAAATTTCTGATATTTGTAAACAGGGTTTCAAAGAAACTTTCATTTGAGTACTAAAGTTTGTAGGATTAAACAATAAGACTGAACTATCTGATTTTCAATTATTCAGCTAAAGAAAACTTTGTATCATCCAACAGTTTTAAACTACAGCCAGGCTTTTTGGAAAGTTCACCTGTGTGTCGTCTACATAGCAATGAAACTTAGCTGAATAGAAGCTTATAAATACAAAATAAAATAGCACCTAAAATGGAACCTTGTGTTACTCCACAGTAATTGTAACCTGTAGATGAGCTTTAGTTGACTATGTTGACATTAAAGGGTTTTTCTATAAGACTGAAAGCAGCCAACACTTGCTTAAGCCCCTAAGAGCATTTTGTCCCCAAAACAGTGAAGGCAGTGAGTCATTACACAAATCAATGTTTTTATGATTCATAATGGTAACATTAACAATCCCAATTCACAAAACTGTGTCTATTCATAACATTTTGACAAAGTATATATACTACGTAGCCCAGGCTAACTAATATTTAGGTAAGCTCTGCAAAACAGCTTTACCTGGGTATCGTGGACAGGTAAGTGACCAGCCGACTGAGGTCCTCCTGTTTTATTCGATCATGATTGGTCCTCGCAGGGAAGGTCAGGATTGGTCCACCTCGTTTGTCCCGTCCACCTGGAAAACACATAGAGCAGTTACTCAAACTGAGTTACATGAAGACCAAGCTGGGATAAAAACTGCAGCAGTATTAGTGTTTTTCTATTTTCTTTGCTTGTTTGTTTTTACCCGATACGAAGGCCACTTTCTCTCTGAGTACCGTCAGGACATCGACTGCCCGGACACACTCGGCTTTACCAGAACCTGAAAGACAGATAGAGGAAATCTTAAGCTGCTGGCTTTAGTCTAGTCCAGCTAGATATCTACCACCATAGGAACGCCAAATCAAAGGTGAAACACAAACACAAACACTCTTCAGGGCCCCTTTATCAACCGCCTACTTTTTTTCTGATTGGCCAACATGTCTATTGTTCAAATATTTGTAATCACATTATTTTCAGCCGCTTTCTTCACTTCACCACCAACTTTCTATCAGTTGGGCATTGTGAAACTGGCATGAATACTTTGTCACCCACACTACCGACCACACTGGGATGCCGTCATGTAAAAATATTGCTAACAGTGGTCAAAAACTCCACACTGACTTATCGTTCCAGCTCAAGATATTTGAGTGGGACCAGTGTGGTGAAAAACACCCACAGGCTGATGCTATTATCACTCATCAATTTTTCAGTTCATGTCAAGTTTAAAAAGTTAAGAAATAAAGGACAAGCAAACATCAAACTACTTCCTCTCATCTACCAAAATCAGGCTTCAGAGCGAGGAGCTGACAGACATTTCAATTAAAAAGCTCCTGCAGCTCAGGGAGCATGTCTTTGTGTACTTGTATGCCTATATTTGTGAGGACTGTGCTGAATTTAAGACCCTGTGAGGACATTATGTCTGAAAAACCCCACAAAGGCCTGTTTTCAGGGGTTGAGATGTGCTTTTAACATTTGATCAGGTTTAGGTTTGTCATGGTTTAGGAGCCTGAAAACACATTTTGTCACTGGCAGTCCCCACAAAGCTAGGAGTACAAACATAAGTGTGTGTTGCAGACGGCCTCCCATGTGCGTCAGATCATCCTCCACAGCGGGGAGAAAGCTAATCCAACACACACACACACAATGAAGGCATTAAACGTCTCACATTAGCAGCTCAACGAGCAGCAATAACCCTCAGAGAGAAAACCTAAAAACAGGAAGGAGAAGAGAAACACTTCTCCAACTTAAGCTCCCTCCTTGCAGCATCCCATTTCTCCTTCTCCAACCGTGTCTGTCAGACTGACCCAGACTGACTTATTAACTAATCAGCTTCAGACCCCTGATAATCCATCAAGGGTTTTAGTCAGGCCACACCCATGTGTGATAATAATCCAAATAACCTACACATAAATTCACTGTGATAAGAATATTTACTTCAAACAGAAGGTAGAAAAGCCCCAAAAGACTATGGGAATGACTGAAAACTAAATGGAATTTAAACCATAGGCTGTTACAAAAATAAACCATCCAAATTAAGTGAAATATGGAGTTCATTTTCAATATTTTCTGCAAAAAAATCAACCAACAACAATAACAGAAGTCCAGTCAAACTGTGTTCTACCTTCAGATGACTAATGAGCTGCACTGTTTTGCATCCGGTCCCCATGTGGAAAAATACCCTGATTTGGTCAATGAATCTGTAAGCAGGCCTCTTCGTTTTTGCTTTCACCAACAGCTATTTTTACCAAAGAAAGGACAAACATCAACAGCACTGTGCCTCCTTTCTCTTCCTTTGTGGTTAGACACTCCCTAATCTTCACCTAACGATGCGGGGTACCTATAGTATATCTGCTGATTTCCATGTTTGCATCCATAAACCCTACATGGCCTGTGTAGGTTTTTGGTCATCCAGGTCATGGAAGTCTTATGCTCTTGAGTTGACAGCAACTAGACATATTTTTTGATTCTTGATTCTCATTCAGAGGGCTTCTTCAGTTCTAAAGGCTCACGGCGAGTCCTGGGTATTTAAGCTCTAGTGGGATTAGAAAAGTCCCTAATGACTTATATACTTTGCTTCACAACTTTGCTCATATATTTATTAAACAACTAAGCTAAAGACAGGGGGGATGAACGGTTATTAGGACCACCTCCAAGGTCACAACTCCACTAAAGGTTATATACCTGGGATTCCTCACCAGCTGTTAGAACTGAAAAAAACAAAAACAAAAAACAAAACACTTGGATGAGAAATGAAATATCTTGATGAATCTAAAAACGAGTTACAGTTTCCTTCAATTCAAGTACTTAAAGTCTTGCTTTATCATTAAACAATCCCTTTAAGGCTCTTTTTATATGTGAATAACCATGAAGAAAAACATCTTGGAAAATATAAAAATTTCCCAGTGCTTAGACCCTGCAGGAGTAATTTGTAGACTTGCAGTGAATTACTGAAGACTTTACTAACTGTCTTTTGGAAATGGGAAGATGCATGTTTAATGACAAGTGGATTTAGAATAACTGTTTCTCTTGGTGATTAAACTCAGCCTTGCTGCTTTCACATGACTGCTGAGCTACACTGTTTTAATCCTTTTCCCATGTGGCAAAATACCCAGACTTCTTCTGTTCCATAAGTCGAGTCTTATAATAGAAAGTCAAAAGAACTTGATTGTTTTTTCCATATTTGAAAGAATGCTAGGTTCTGCTTGGGTCTGAGTAACTGTAAATTTTATCATCAGATGCTGAGTGTGAGGGTCCATGTGGACGCCCACATGCCTGCCAGTTTTTGTGACTGTACAAACTCATCTGCAGAGACTTTGAATTACTATGCACCAACTATGCTTGTGCCCCAGGCGGCAGACTTCAAGTGGACTTCAAAAGAAATATAACAGGAGTGACTACTCAACTGTGGCATCTCCAGCTGTCTGTGTTCTCGACAGAGTATAATAAGGGTTAGCTTCTCACCTATGGTCAGGAGCCCTTGGTGCCACATTGTACCTCTGCAGTGTAACTGTTCAACGTGCAAGGTTACCGAAGCAAACTAGAATAGTCAACACAAACCATCATCTTTACTTACATCTCTACAAGAAAATGGTCTGCACTTCATGATCCGGCAAAAACTGAAGAACCTAAACAAGCAACATGCTAAAACAAAGCTGCCTGGTGTCCAGGCTAACAATCAGTCTTTCAAGTAGGTGTTTGCTCTCGTCTGAGACTCAGAATGGATTGGACCGGACATCAAAAGCTATAATGCGCTATAAAGACAACTTTCCACTGTTATTTGGTCAAAGTAGCCAAAGGTCTTTGCTCAAGAAAGAAACTTGAGATTGAGATCAGGGGTATAGTTGCAGCTCAGTAAAAGCAAGCGGTGGTGAGCCATCTTCACTAAATCAATCAATAGTATTAATATTTTAAGGAAACCCCACCTATTGAATAATAAAATAAGATATAAAAGTCCATTTAAACATTAATTGACTATATCCACTGTATCCTACAGAGGGCAGTGGTGGGCTTGAGACTATTTCAGCTGATGTTGGGTACAAAAGACATCAGCCTTCAATAGAGCTGCAGCAATTATGCTTGGTTAATGATTACTGGAACCATCTAATGGACAGAAAATCAATCAGCATCTAGTTTAACATTCTGATAAGTAGTTTTTCAAAGATTTCATAGTTTGTGCTTCCCACACAGGAGAACTGGCCACTGTTCCCCAGCTGACATGATAGCAAATTACTTTTGAGCGTTAAACTCAGAAAGCAGATATTTGTTGATGTGATTTTGAGCTCTGTGAGAATCTCTGTATGGTTAATCAATCAGTCGATTAGTAAATTAATCTACACTGAAAATTATGGTTAGTTGCAGTGGTGGGCTTCAAGCTGTGGATCAAATACATTTGGGAATCAGTGTCCAATGTTTAAATTAAAATGCAAAATCATTCAATCTGAATTTAGTTGCATCCCATTAAAGGAACCTAAAATCCAGTTCCTGCTCTGATTTCTTTAGCCTGAGATGAGCTTTCCAATGTGCTGTAACTGATGGTTTTTATTTCTGTGATAAATCATCAATAAAAACACTGAGAGCAGGCAGTTCTTTATTACTGCTGATAACCGAGTTAAACTCCACACTCCACACTGCCACACTTGCTCTTCACTTGCTGCTGTTTGTCGTGTGAATTAGCCAAATTTGAAAAAAAGAAGATGAATGTGTTGGAGTGGGTGGACCTGGTGTTAATATAAGGCAGCTCTGAGAGCAGAAGCTAACAGCCTGCAGACGCTAATGAGTCGCTGGTGGGTGTTTGAGGTCTGTTCGAGTGTAAATACAACTGAACCCGGCACGTTCCGCCACATCTGATTGATCCTCGATCGGTTGTCAATCAAGGTGACACCATCAAGATTTGGAGGAGGGATTTCCACTCTGATAAAGCTGTCTGACACCAATAAAACACTCACTCTCTGAGTCAGTCACAGGCTGAAAATAGCGGCTGTGCAGAGCACATGAAAAGCCTTCAGAGGAACTTGCTGTCAGTCTGTCAGGACTCATCACACTGATTACACAACAAAAACTAATGAATATATTTCCCCGCAGTGTCCTCTGAATCTCTAAAATGTCAGCCTCGTGGATTTGAAGACATCACAGTCCGAGGCTAGAAATACAACATTACAAGTCTTTTTCTGAGTGACCTTGGTGCCATTTCTCTGCTTGTAAAAACAGCCTCGAGGCATCCAGTTTTTATGTTGCCCAAAATGAACTACACTGACATATAGCCCGATCTGAGTAAGAGCTACAAACCCTGTTGCCCACAGCCGTTTCATCGTGAATGCAGATTCATTCACAGAAAAATCACACAAACTACTTTACAGTTTACCCATCAGCTGCTCCACAATAAAAGTCTGTCAGATACTTCACAATAAAAGTCTGTCAGTTGCTTCACAATAGAAATATCTCAAATACTTCACAATAAAAGTCCATCAGCTTCTTCACAATAAAAGTCTGTAAGATGCTTTACAATAAATATCTGTCAGCTGTTTCACAATCAAAATAAATCAAGTACTTTAAAGTAAGTCTTTCCGCTGCTTCACAATAGAAATCTGCCAAATACTTCACAATAAAAGTCTGTCAGCTTCTTCACAATAAAAATCTGTCAAATACTTCACAATAAAAGTCTGTCAGCTGTTTCACAATCAAAATCATTCAAATACTTTAAAGTAAGTCTTTCCGCTGCTTCACAATAAAAATCTGTCAAAGACTTCACAATAAAAGTCTGTCAGCTTCTTCACAATAGAAATCTGTCAAATACTTCACAATAAAAGTCTGTCAGCTGTTTCACAATCAAAATCATTCAAATACTTTAAAGTAAGTCTTTCCGCTGCTTCACAATAAAAATCTGTCAAAGACTTTACAATAAAGGTCTGTCAGCTGTTTCACAATAAAAGTCTGTAAGATGCTTTACAATAAAAATGTGTCAAATACTTCACAATAAAAGTCTGTCAGCTGCTCTCCAATGAAATGCCATCAAATACTTCACATTAAAAGTCTGTATACTGCTTCATGCTCCTCTGTGATATAATGAAATTCTTTTAGCCTCAGTGTTTCTACTTTCCATTAGTTGCATTGTGTAACTTGCTGTTACTGACAGTGCTGTCAGTGGTTTGCTAAAATATCTTCTTTCATAATGTTCACAGCAGCTGACTACTGTACATTTAAACCTACACTTGTTCTACTCAAACACCATTTAGCTGATTTCTTGTTACTGTAAGCTATTTGACATCTGCTAGTTATTATTATTAGTTATCTGTCTTACAGCTATAACCTTCCTGGAACACGACACAGCCCCACGTTGGTTGCTTGCCAGTTAAAATGTGATAATGTGTGACTGAACACAGCGTAAAAGCATAAAATCAACTGATAAAGAGCTCTGAGATCATTAAAGATCATCTGGATTGTTTGTATGTAACTGAAAGCAGAGACGCTGTAATTCATAATGACGCTGATGAGATGCAGTTTTCCTTCATGGTCAATTGCCTGATAACAATCTAGCAGAAAAGATAAGTACATCACATCCATTTAGCAGCGCTTTTGTCCAAAACATGAAGAGGCTGCTGGGACTGAGCAACCAACCCTGTGAACGATGGCCAACCTGCTCTAAACCACTGAGCTACAGCTGTGGCAAATATTTAAATTACCACAGGGAGCTTGCCAAACAGACACCACAGGTCCCTTTGGGGACCCGTGGGGCTGTGTCCCACTTTTCCCTGCTGGTAATCCAGCTTTTCCTATATCCATATGTTAGGTTTGTAGTCACTTTAACCCATGGCTGGGTTATTTTATTTTATTTTATTTTAATCTATCCAACACTTTATTTTTAGGTTTTTAATATGCAATGAAGAAATCAGAAGAAATTTCTAATTCTGCTTTCTGTCAGAAATGTTTCCTTTAACCCTCAAAATTCAGGTCCGTTTGCCTGCTGAGCACTTGTCCTGAACCATATCTGACTAGTGCTGCTCTTTACATCTTCACATAGATTTTCTTGCTACTATCAGCAAAACATTAGCAAGGTTGTCAAGCCATATCCTTGTAAAGCCTCCTCAGTGTTCCTTATATTCTGTACATCCCAGCATATTTAACTGGAACAACACAGCCTTTAATGCCTTTCGACATTTGTGTGGTTCTAAAAACACGGTCTGGTTTGTCTCATGGATGGTCTGCTTGGTTAATGCATGCCTCTGTGCAACAGCCACTTTTCGCAGTTTTGTTTTATTTTCTTCTGGATTCTAGTTTTATTGGTTGTGTTAATTATCATTAGTTTAGCTGCCATTAGAAATTATTATATGTTTTATTCCTTTGAGGCACTGATTTCAGGAATTCTACTTCTTCCTAGATTCCTTGCTGGCCTAATTTTGCTCTTTTGAAGAGATTTCGTGAAGAAATAAGTTTCACTCTTGTAGCTGAACAATATTTGGCTCTTACTATGCTATGTTTGGTTCACCAAGATGAATCCCAACCACTACTGAAGGGCAGCAGTGAAATTTGTGAAGCTAATAAGGCCGTTTGGTCCACTAGCCTTAGGCTTTATTATGCTTATTCATAGTCATAGCATACCACAGTTTGTGAACTGTAGACTAAGGTCACATTTCACTGTATTAAATAATCTTCGGATTGGTTTTTCAGCTATCTTTTCAATCATTCGGTAAGTAAACATTTAGAAAATATTTTTTTCAAATTCACTGTGATGTCCATGAATGTCCTGTTTTCTCAGACCAACAGTCTGAGATTCAATAAAGGAAAGCTGCAAGAATATCCGAGAAGCTTTTATTAAATTATTATTTTTTAAGTGTCATTATGCAGCTCCTAATTACCTCTGCCAAGGTCATGAAAAGAGTTGTATGTTCAAATATGAGAAGCTGATTAACTGATCATCAAAAAAGCTTCTGATTACTTTCATTATTCAGTACACATTCTGTAATTACCTCCGCCAAGGTTAAGTCCTCTGAAGGATTAAACAAAATCTACAGCACCAGCTCACAGATAAGTTTGTGGAGACGTAAAGCGTGCTAAATTTTGGCATATAAGCCTCACTCAGACAGCCATATGTAGCCCTTATCCACTAGTACCTACTCAGAAAAACAGAGACCAGTCGATAAACACAGAGTTTATTCCATCACTGGTGGGCAAGTGGTTGTTGGTTTATGGTACCTCTCAAAGAGGTATACGGTGCTACACTAAAAACACAGATTGTGATTGATTTGGTCGCTAATAGATTGAGATGGCGGCCTACAATTTGCATGGAAAACACTGACTTGTCTGCAAAATTTCACCATTTACTCTCTGAGTGCTTTTAAAACTGTACAAAGTGCAGCACAAATCGTATCTCTTCAAAGTAAAAGCCTTATTGTCGCAACCAACATGTTTCAAAAACATTCTCAATCTCAGTCAAACTTTTCACAGCTTCAGTGCTACTTGGCAAGTAGTTGGCAAGTGTTTGCAAACAAGATGGTGTTCAATGACAAACAATGGGCAACTGCAGTAATCTTAGAGCACCTAAAACAATAACAAAAAGGTTTTTCATGCACCACCGTATACACCACCTCTTTGCAACCAACCAACTGCCAGCAACCACCAACTAGTTCTCTAATGACCAGTGTTTATCGGGTCTTTAGCCGATCTATAGAATTAAAGCTGGAGGTGTGTTTAGACAAGTAACTTCTGAATCATTTATCCATTTTTGTCATGGGGTATGCTGAATTCCTTAGATCAAGGTGAGTTCAAAGAAAAAGTTCAAACTTTTCCTGAGGCCACAATTTTTTTTCCAGCTGGGACTAAATTTGGCACAGATGATCTTCAGACCGATCCTGACAGAAGTTATCAGATGGATTTGGGATATCAAAAGCACCAATCAATCACAGACAATCAAAGGGTCATATCACAGCAAGATATTAAACTATCCTAACCAGCTTTAACTGGTGGACCATTTTTAGGAAGCACAACCAATTCACCAATTATACCCACCAAAACCCTAAAAGATAACACTAGAGAACTTAATGACTGGTTTCGCTATAAATGAATCTGTTAAATGAATCTGGTTTTATTTCATTATTTAGCCCATAAAACAACAAGAAACCAAACCAGTCTGTAAGTGAAAGAGAAAAGCAGTAAATCTTTCAAAATGACTATAAGTCTTCCAGTCTTCATTTGCCTTAATATCACTTTTATTATATTAAGAAAAATTAAGACTAATATGTGCTGTATTAAACCCATCCACCTACTATACATGGTTCAGATGGACACACTGCTGTAGTGCAGATTTGCGGTACTTGTACTTCAAGTATTTCCTTTTCATGTTAACTTGTCCCTCCACTGCGGCTTTATTTAGATCAAGCACATTTTCATCCTCTGTAGTACGAGGATTCGCTGCTTCTCCTTTTTCCCTTTTTGCTTTTTTTCAGCCACCTCACACAGACGAAGAGGAAATCATCAGCGGATTGATCAGCGGGGGAAATAATTAGCTGCAGTCCTGATCATTAAAATAAATAAGAAACAATCACACGTTCATCTCAGAAAAGCTTCAGGAAAGACAGAAAATCCATTACATTTGCTAAGTGATGGATAATTTTTTTGTGTCATTTTTAATTAAACATTTTCTGGCAGCAGCTTCTTAAATGTGGATGTTGTACATTCTCCAATTTCTGTGATATTATGTCAAATATGTTTTTTTTGTTTTTAACAGCTTATCCAGCTTAAGGAGATGGAAGTTGGAGAGGTGAAAGCTGACCCAACAGTCATAATAACTGCTATGACTGCTGGGTGATAACAGCCTCTGTTTTTCTGTATGTTCAGAGAATAAAATAGCTGATTAGTCCCAGATTCCCAGATGGGCTTGTAGTAGTTACTGCTGGTTGGAGCCTCTCAAATATGTCCTTCGAGGTTTTATGTCTGCAGGTTTATATAAACATTTACAGCCTGATTGCACAGCAGCCAAAAGCACAAACACGGTCCAGATGTCCTCTTCAGGGACTCCAGTTAGCTGCTTTGCTGAGCTGGGCTGCCTGGGTCGCCATCCACCTGTCAGTCAAAGAGGCCACACACCTCACAATGCAAACTTTAAGCCTCTACAGCAGCTGCGAATATGAGTATTTCTGTTGTACAGGTAGATATTTTAACATGGGAGTCTATGAGGACTGAGTCACTGCTGGAGCCTGCCTCCAGTGGACGTTTGGGGAACTGCAGTTTTTGGTGCTCTATCTGCATTTGCCTGGAAAGACGATTGTTTGATGATTGTTTGAGCAAACTTTGTAAAAAAAAAAAAAAAAGAAAAAAGAAAAAAGAGAGAGAGAGCAAAACGGGCTGGAGGAGCAGCTTGCCTCCAACATATAGACCTCAGTGCGTTCATGGGGTCGGTTGGGGGGGGGGGTGGAGGTTTCGGGGGCTCCTGCACAGCTCCTGCTGCCTCCACCTCTAGATACAGTGTTTCAGTGTTATAAAATACACACACACTACATTACATCACACACATGTTCAATAGGCAAGGAGGCCTTCCCATAATCCTCCTTGGTGGGACCCCCTACACACACACACATCTGAGCGGCAGGACAGAGAGATGCTGACACACACACACACATTCATGGTATGTAGCATATAGGACACACACACACACACACACACACTGAGTCAATGGGCGGATGTGGAGGCATCATGGCGACAGCAGCTCTCACTCACACACACACTCACACACACACACCCTACCTGCCGTCGCCAGGCCGTCCGGGCCCGCTTCTCCTCCTCCATCCACCGGATTCATCCTCCCTCCTCCTCCTCGCGCTGCTCCGCCGCCCTCCTCCTCCTCCTCGCGCTCTCTCCTCCGTTATGTACCGTCGCTCGCTCCGCTCCTCGCGCCTCCTCCCTGCCTACCCGTCCATCCCTGCTGCTTTACATCAGATCGGGTCGGTGCAGGCTCGGTCGGATGTGTTCCCCTCCTCCCGGTACCGATCACTGCTGCATCCTCCCCGGCTCAGCCTCGACTGTCCTCCTCCTCCTCCTCTTCCTCCTCCTCTTGCTGCTGCTGTTCTTACGTTACCGTGATCCCGCGCGGCATCGCATCACATCACGTCACCGTTACTGCCTCCGTTACCGTTACTGCCCCCGGTATCCCCCCTCAGTCTCTGTCTCTCTCTCTCTCCTCCTGTCGGTCCAGGCGGACGGACGCTCTGTGTCGGTGTGTGTCTCAGCACGCAGGCGCACCGGAGAGATGGAGGGGGGCGCTATGCACGAGGGTTGCAGCATCTGCTGCACCGCTTCCCCCCCCCCCCCGTTACTATAACGTTACTGCTGCCGTCGGTACTACGAGCGCGCCTCCCGTTAACGTGACGGAGGCTGACGCCATCAGCTTACTCAGCCTCCTCTTTATTAGATTATATTAAATTATATTAATTACAATATATTTATTATATTATACTCTTATTTAACTTTTTTAAAAAAAAAAAAAAAACTCTATTATATTTAGACTATTTCATATCATTTTTAACATTATTTAAAATATATAATTATTTTATGTCTGTGAAGGTTCTCAGTCATCCAGGTCATCGTAGTCAAAGGAGTTTGCGAAGAAAAGCGTCTGGACTTCTTTAAGTTGCTTGAAGACGTTTCACCTCTCATCCGAGAAGCTTCTTCAGTTCTAAGGTCAAATGGCCGAGAGTCCCACATTTAAACCCAGTGGGAGTATCCCCCCAAAGAGGGACAAAAGACCCCCTGGTGATCCTCTAATCACATGCGCCAAGGTGTGAAATAATTATATTTCATAATAATTATAAAATAATTATTTTATCACAGATTTTTAATTTGTAATTATATTAAATTGTTTATTTTCACTTTATAATATGTTGTATTACATTAATTGTTTTTTCTTGTTTATATTTTCTACATACTTTTTATTATTTCAGATTATTTTAGATTTAGGTTAAAATTTTTATATCATAATTAAAAAGTTATATTGTTTTATGTGTATTACTTTTTAAATTACGTTGTTTACATTAAATTAATCGTATAACTTTTATCGCATTTTTCAATTATATTAGAATTTAATTTTAAAACATATATTATATGCTAATATAATTTTATTATTGTAGGCATATTTTATATTTTCTAGATTTTTCTAGATTATGTATTATTCGCATATTATAGACGTTTTCCATCATATACTTTCTTATATATTATATTATTTTATATTATATTAACAGATAATTTTATCCATCCATATTCTTATTTATAAATTCAGGGTCCAGGGGAGACTGAAGCCTTTCCCAGCAGTCATAGTGTGAGAACCGGTATATACCCTGGAGAGAACCCACAGCGGGACAACACTCCACACAGACAACACAGTCGGTCCTGGACTCAAACCCAAAACTTTCTTGATGTGGGCCAACAATGCTAAACACTGCACTGCTCTGCTGTATTCATTCTTTAGATTATATCCTTGTTGTACTGAATGCTGTTAGCAATGAAATCCCTTTATTAATGTGCAAATAATAGATCGTTCAAGCAATTATAATAATGATAATAACACACATGTGAGATGTTCTCCAACAAAGCAGAAAGTTAAAAATGTATCTCACATTACTCAGAAAACGCAAAAATAAAGTTGCAGAGGTCACGCACAGCTGCAAAAGTGAAGGTAAAAGATAGCAAACCTCCTCAGAAATGAAGAGAAAATAAAGTGCGAAGAAATGTACAATAGTGTGTTTGAACTGAAGCTGAGCAGCAGAGGAACCAACACAGCTGAATGAATAAAGCTGCAGCGCCACCTGCAGGAGAGAGAAGCAAACAGCAGGCTGACCTCAAACTGCGGGATTAAAACCAAACAGGATAAATGAGTAATCACAGCAACAGGGTTTCACCTTTAAATCAGTTTAGTTTCACATTTTTAATCTCCTTTTACTCGGAAAATAAATTCTTATTTTATTCATTAAGCTGCACAAGTACTTTCTTATTTTAATATCTGACCATCTTTGTGATATTTTTAGAATATATTTCATGCACTTCTAATATCTTTCTACTCATTTATTAATTTTAATAGATTTTTTTAAACAGCATTAAATATAAATAACTTATAATGAATTAAATAACAATAGACTTTCTAAAAATAAAGTTTTTTTTTACTTTTTAAACCTTATTATTAGACTTATTAATTCTTATACAGTTCTTCTGAATTTTTTTCTTTCAATTTGTTGATATCTTTTAATATGGAAGTTTTTGCATTTTTAACTGTGCTTTATTTTTTCCACAATATTCTAATTATATATCTTATATTATTATATTATAATATAATTTTTTTTAAATTTTTCACATATATTAAAATACGAATAATTATATACCTTGAAAGTATAGCAGACGTTTTTGATGATTACTTGATTTTTACAACACATAAATAGTGTTAAAATATTTGACTAATTTTACCAAATGCCACTTGCAATATTTAAAATCATTTTTAAGACATGAAACAATTTTTATTTTCACTTTAATTTTTTATTTATATTTTTGTTATTTTACCATCTTTACACATTTAAATAAAGATTTGCATTGAAGTTTTTTTCCTGAATGAAGCTTTACTGCAGAGGGGTGTGTGCCGTCGCTGCGTCATGACGTCATGTTACCGTAGAAACAGAGGAGTCGTTTGCTTACTCTGTGCTAACAGAACTAGCTCGTTAGATAATGGTCGCCGTTTCTTGAGTTTTTAAGTGAAGGTTTGTAACTCAGCGAGTGACCCTAAGTGTTATGTAAACGGCTAATGTAACCGCTTGAGTCACTCAGTGTTATCAAGCTGTTAGCTGAGACGACAAACACGAGTCAGGTGAGGCTCTGCAGACACACCGGAAACACTTCTGTTGTGTATTAGCTTTAGCGGGGCTTTACTGTGTGTACCTGTAGTTTAAAGGCACTTTACCTGAGAGCGTGTTGCCCCATCACACAGAATTTCAGATGGAAATAAGAGCACTTTTTTACAATGCACTGATTTCCTGCATTATGAATTTTATCTCTACGGAGACCGAAGAGGGTCATTTCGAGACGTTCTAAGACTATAATAGTTATATCCTTCATATTAACTCCTAAATTGATTTTTTTCACACTTTGGGACTTTTTTAACTCTTAAAAGTGCTTCTGTCAACATTTTTAATATTATTTTGTAATTTGTGGAACGTTTAAAAAGTTTAACGGTTTGGAAATATTTAAACACATTAGGAATAGTTGAACTAGTATTTTTGGTGTCTAAGGTTTAGGTATGTTAATTCTTGTAATTAGAAGTTTTAATTCTATTTTGATCACTTTAATCAATTTAGCTGCTGTTTTATTTCTTGTATTTTAACAGCCCCCCCCCAAAGTGACAAATTTAATGTATATATAAATGAAATATAAGTTAATAAAAATACTAACAAATTTAAATGAACTGAAATAATTGTAATCTTTTAAAAGGTTATTATTACACTAATTTAACTAAAATAGTTGTAAAACACTTTTACCATTTTTATCTGCAATAAAAGGTAATGAACCCTTTTTTTTAGCTTTATTTAACATTTAATTTTTTGAAAAGTTGAATACAAATATAATGTTTTAAATAAAATTACTGTATTTTTTAAAATATAATTGAAATGCTATCAAATTGCTATTTTTATGTTTTTATTATTTATCATTCTTTTAAAAACAAAATTATGGTATTTATGTTTTGTATCAGATATTTTGGAAATTATTGTTTTGTGTTTACAGTTGGAGGTGATGGAGGTGAAAAAGAAGCCTGAGGAAGAGGAGAATGAGCTAGTGTCGGAGCTGAAGAGGCAGCTGGAGAATGAACACCTGACCCCGGTGGAAAAACTCAGACTGCTGAACGATGGCTTAAACAGTGAGAGGCTCACTTCCTGTCAGTTCCTCTGTCAAATATATTTTCAGAATAAGAGCATGTACAACTCTTTTTCTCTGACATTTCCCGTGTTAGATGCTCTGAACTCGGCAGCTGTCCACGTGAACAGTGGCGAGCTGGCTCGGCTGAAGTCTCAGCTGTATCTGAGCGGCGTGCTGATCCACTGCATCCATGTTCTGTCTCTGCATCCCAGCAGCCTGTGGGGCGACCTGAGCGCCGCTGCTACACTTGCCCACCTCACCAGGTAACCTGAGATTACAGCTTCACTTTAAACTGAGGATTTATTTGAAGGACGATGGAGATCCCACACCTGTCTGTCTGTCTGCAGCTCCTGCTGTGTGGGGGTGGAGCCTGGCCCACACTCTGAGACCTTTCATCGGCTCTTCCTGCCATCAGTCGTGGATGCTCTGCTGTCATTGGCTGCTCAGCTGGTGAACCGAGCGGAGGTGAGAACCTGTGATTTGGTGGATGTTTGAACTGAGCTGCAGTCAGATGGAGGATGTAAATCTGTCTGTGTGTGTGTGTATGTATGTCAGAATGTGTCTCTCTTCAGGAAGGTGATGGACTCTGTCGGCTGGCTGCTTGCCGCTCACACTCACCTCACAGAGAAAGGTCAGCTGACTATTAAACCTGCAGCTTTCAGTACTAAAAAGACCCATGGGAACTGTGTTTAACCTTACTGTGTTTGTGTGTGTGTGTAGTCCTCAGCTCCATCCACTATGAGCAGATCCAGGTGTGTGATGATGTCAACGTGTCTCTGCTCTGTGTCCAGATGTGGATTCAAACCTGCACGGCCAACAGGTAACACACCACCTCCTGTCTGTGACTGTGCCAATAAAGTTTATTCAGACTCAGACCCTGTCTGTCACATCACTGACCTGTAAGATGGTAAATGGCCTGTATTTGCCATTTACCATTTACCATTTAAGAAAGAAGCATCTGAAAACTTTAGATTAAAATGTTGTCACTACTGAGCTTGTTCTTCTCCCTGCAGCGACTTCCTGTCTGGGTTGAGCGACGATTCCATACTTCTGCTGCTCAACGAGGCCATTGGCCAATTAGCTCTCAGTTCTGACTCTACGGTGGGAGGGGCCTCCGTCAGATTGATCCTCCTTATGGCCAGTCAGCTGGGCCGCTGCCTCCGGCCCCTCCTCCTCAGCTTCAGAGGTCAGTAGTCTCTCGAGGGCTGTGTCACAATTCAGGGGCTGCATCCTGAATGCATCGGAGGACCCAGTCCACGTAGACCGCGAAGGCTGGAAGTGCAAGGCTGTTGCGTCACCGCTGTCTCAGCGGAGTTTAATAAACTCAGCCGTCTGCTCCTTGCTATCTAAAATATAACAGGACATTGGAGTAAATGCTCTACCATCTCACACTTCTATTTAATCAGTTTTCTGTTTAACGTTTATTCAGCTGTGTGAAAACTATAACTTTAATCTCAGCCAAACCGATTTACTGAGGAACAAATAAAACACTGAAAAAAGCCAAACAATAACATATGACTTATATATCATGTTTAACCTGAGTAGCGAAAGACTGTGCGGAGTCGGAAAACGATGTGCTGGGAGTCCTGGGAGCTGGTGGGTAACAGAGCACTTTTGCAAATATATGATATCTTGATAAACCAAGCAGATATTTGAACTTTACACAGCTACATTCGCGCCTGAAAAAATGTTAAAAGTTTATTTTGTGACCCAGAAAGATTAATGTTTCAAACTCTTTTGTCTTGTATTTCTATATTATTATAAAATATTATAAATAATAATTTAATTAATAAAATATTGAAAAGACTAATAAGAGTAATATTACAACTAAGTAGCTGCCACCGTTGTTGGAAACTGGAATTGGCTGGACTGCGCTATGAATTCTGGGCCACGAAGGATACACCCGACCCATCCTTCAAATTTGGGCAAATGAAGGATGCATTTGTTGGCCGCATTTGGAGCAGCCTTTGAATTGGGACAGCATTCGTCACCTGGCTGTGATGTAATCGGCCTTCAAATGCAGCCTCCGAAGGATGCAGCTGAATTGGGACATAGCACATGTGTAAGTGTGTCACAGCAGCCGGAAGGTCAGAGGTCACTGTGTGTTTGTGCGTCTGCAGGTCTGGACAGCCTGCTGCACAAAGACTGGAGGGGGCGGGGCTTTGACCGGGGCATTGATCAGCTGATCGCTCTTATCCAATCAGAGAAGAATGTCGTTAGTCAGTCACAGGTTGGTCCCTTTGTTAATTATTAAAGTCATAAAAATATTTTTGTTCTGACGTTGTTTTTTTCTAACATTATATGTAAAAACATTGTCAAAAATAAAACGGATATTAAAAAATATATATTTTTAGTATTTTTTTCATTTTAAATGTTTTTAATGTTAACAAAAACTTTTAATGCAAAAATGTAGTATTTAGTTGTTATTCAAATACAAATTTAAACAAGTTTTCAATTAAATAAAATATATTAATTTTATTATTAGTTATTTAATTAAAACAATATTTTTATATTTAAGTGTCTTATTTGAGATATTAAAATAATTATTTTTAATTTCATTAACAAAATATACTTTGGTAGCTTTAAATTTTTTTCTCTCATTATTTTAAAACATTTGACACTGTGAAGCTGAATATGGATTACACTGTTTACCTATTTTATTGAAATAATTATTTTATTTACTTATTCTTTTATTTGTCTCCTGGATGTAGGACAGATTATTTCCTGCCATATAAATAAATTTAAAAAAGCATGAGAGAGAATACTTGGCTTGACCTCTGACCCCTGCTGTCTATGTGCAGGGGAGCAGTGAGCATGTGCGGGCGGCATGCGTGATCCAAGCAGCCTGGAGGTCGTATAAGACCAGACGCAGAGTGAAGAGTCTCAACAGAGCCGTCAGCGTCCTGCAGAGGAAGTACAGGTGACTACTTCCTGTTGTTTGGCCAACATGAGAGCACAGAAGCCCCGCCTACCTTAAACCAGTTATCGAACTGGAGGTTTCAAACTGTAAGACTTCATGGGAAACCAATCTAGAATTTCATTTATCCGACAGAACTGATGGGGCCCAGTATAAGATGAATATATAATAAATAGGGATTATTTTGAACTGTGAATCATGCAATCATGCTGTGTGTGTTTGTGTGTCAGGGCTCGGAGAAAGGAGCAGCAGCAGCAGAAGGAGGCGCAGCTGTGGGAGGAGGAGCTCAAGTATCAGGTGAACCTTTCTGATTCATATGACAAAACTGTTCATTCTTCTATTCTTCTAAATCCACCCTAGCTATTCCCAGAGTTACATTTTTGATTTGAAGGCTGTGTGTGTTTTATTTACTAAAGCTTGTTCGCCGTGCTGTTTTCAGGTGTGTGTGAGACGTCAGCAGGCGAGGAGGAGGTTCCACCAGAAACAGAGACAGCTGCTGCAGCTGCTCCCAGCAGGTGAGAGACAAAAAGCACCTGAAACCACAAGGCAGTGTAGAAATCACTAAACCTTAAACTCCCTCCTGTTCAGACTCAGAGCGCCATCTCTCTGGGTTTGTCTTTAGTTTCTGTTAAACTCATGAAGTCTGCGTTTTAGAAAGAAAGAACTCCTGAGAGCAGATTTTAAAATCTTATGAAGGAGACGGCTGCACCTCACAGGGTTTATAATCTCCAACTTTCCTGCACAGCCCAATATTTCTGTCATGATGTTTTGTGTTTGTTTTTCAACTAAACCGCTACGATGATTCATCTAAATGAAATGAATCATCAGTGCCCTGCGACAGACTGGGGACCTGTCCAGAGCGTACTTCTGGACAGGTCCCGCCCCCCCCCCGCAACCCTGAAAAGGATAAGTGGAAGCGAATGGAGGGATGGATGGAGGGATGGATGGAAATCATAATGAAAGAGAGTCTGGGGACATTCTTGTGTTCTCATGTGAAAGATTTGTTTCAAAATAATGAAAAATGGGAATGCTGAACAGAAGTTTGATTTAGGGTTCTGCTTTAAACTGGTGGGATCGTGGTTGGTTTCAAACACCTGACTCTGTGTTTGTTTGTTCAGACCAGGTGCAGACATACCTGCAGGAGTGCGAGAATCGAGCCGCTGTGGTGATCCAGAGCTTCTGGCGAGGCTTCAGAGAGAGACGACACTACAGCAGCACGCAGCGGCACATGCTCAGACGAGAGCGAGCTGTCAGGACGCTGCAGAGAGGGGTACACACACACACATCTGTTAAGTTGTACATCTCTGCAGCTGGTTACTGTTTACTCCGTCTTCTCTTCTGTTTCTTTCAGGTGCGTCGTTTTCTACAGAAGCGACGAGCAGCAAAAGTCCCGCCTCTCCCTCCTTTCTGGATTGGTCAGAAAGGTTTGACAGACAGCCGGAGGGCGGAGCTAAACCGGCAGGTGGATGAGTACATCGCTACACATCAGGTAAGATTGATTTCAAAAAGTCCTCAACTGTTACCCACAATGTTTTGCACGCTACTAATTTTTCTGTGTGTGTGTGTCTGTGCGTGCGCCCTCAGTCGTTCCGTGTGTCTCCTGAGGAGTGTTCCTGCCTCCATGAGGAGGTGCAGCTGCTGCTGCTGTCAGTGCTGCAGACAGGAGCTCAGCAGAGGATGGAGGAGCAGCGGGTAGAGGCGCTGCTGGCTCACGTGCACACACAGCTGGAGCTGCTCCGAGGTCTCTCACACACTCACACACAGCTTCACACATCTGGAATTAAACTGAGATCAGTCGGATCAGTTAATAACAGTTGATCAATTAGTAATCAGTAAACATGTTGGCTCTACAGATGCTCCGCCCCTCTCTGTTGTCACGGAGACAGACGCTGACACCTTCCTGAGCCCGTCGGGTCCCGTCGCTGCTCGTGCCCGTGACGCCCACAACGCCATCCTCCAGGCGAGCCGGCTACCCTGGTGGAGGATGCTGGGAGACACGGACGCAGGTCATGTGAATCCATTGGGCTCCACCCACGTGCCTGAGCTGGAGGAAGAGCTGGGAGGACTGTACATAGGAGGGACAGTGGCGGACAAGAAACAGACTCAGGTGGACGAAGTCAAACTGTAACGTGATCTCTCAGGTGAAATATGGACTCGCACATCTGCTGACGAGGAAATGTTCTTATAAACATAGACTGTAAATAAAGGCTGGACATTACCCATTGTAAGTGTCTGTGTTTGGATGAGCGAGTGCTAAGCTATTAGCTCAGCCTACACTGTATAGGAGCATCACACAGACCTGATACCTGCTAATTAGTAGTCAGTAATATCCAAATAAAATCCTAGAATTCCACTCTCCAAAACTGGAATTTCTGGTATTGTTATTAACCACTAAGCAGCCATATTAGTCCATCAGAAATGCTCCAAAAAGGCTCTGACAGCACAAACATGTTTGAAGGTCCGGTTCAGGGCTTCCAGTTAGCTAAGGTGAAACCTAGCAAACAACTAGAAGCTGCCTATCAGTCAAACAGGCCACACACCTAATTCAGTTAAGTTCAGTTTTATTTATATTGCGCCAAATCACAACAACAGTTGCCACAAGGAACTTTATATTGTAAGGTAAAGACAGTAATACAAGGAAAACAGAGAAAACCCCAACAATAAAATGCTAATTTATTAGCCTTAATACAATTTAAACAGGAGTTATAAATAAATTCACCTCGTGTACAGCTGTTCTGAAGCAGGAAATTAGCTTTAGACATCAAAGACGGACTCCTGATGGAAGCAGAGAATAAACTCTCTGTTTAAAAGTCCTTGTAACCCATTTTCCTACACTACCCAGAATGCACCCTGACAGGTTGGTGGAAAACATCCACTCAGATGATTTTTATTGCTGCTTTTATTGCATTCATCTTAATCAGACGCCAGAGGGAGCCACTCCTACAGCCCAGCAGCATGCTGGGAAGAGGATTTCTCTCCTGGCTGAAACAAGGATGAAGATGAAGAAGAGGAGGGTGAGAGGCGCTTGTTTTTCTTCCCTGCACAGCCCTCAAAGAACGGCATTTGTTTCACTTATTAAAGTTTAAAATGATTAAAGTTCCTCAAACAGCTGGAGGTTTCAGGAAACTCCTCCTCCTCATCTTCCTTCTCCTCCTCTTCCTGATGCGCTGTGATGTCAGAGGCGCTCCAGCATGCAGAGCCGGGTATCGATCGCTCTCATTGATTATTGACCGAGCCTGACGGGGAGCAGGGGCTCAACAGATGTTACATAAACAGCTGTTGAGTGTGTTGGAGGGAAACAGCTGCAAGAGAGCGACGCTGCAGACGAGCAGGTAGGACATCACTTTTTATTTTACACTGCTGTCTTCATCATCATCTTCAGTAAAACTCACAGGTGAAAACTCACTTCTTTTACACTCATCTACAGTAATGTGAAGCTAAAGTACAATTAACAAATCAGCATTTATCATGAAATCCTCAATCAAAGCAGGACTTTTATTAATATAAAAACAGGACTTTTTGCCCCATGTGTTATAATATAATACATATATAGGTAATGCTGTAAATACTAGTTAGTACATCTTTCTTTAATTTCCTTTCTTTGTGTTTTTTACTTAATTACCAAACCAAAAGTTTGTGGGGAATAAATGGAAAATAAACATCACCTGTGTTTGGGGTCCTTTTATCTTTTCAAAGATTTTCAGGGACCCAAACTTTGATTAGTTCCCTCACGTTGGGCTCTGCTGAGGAAGTTGGTGTATCAGAGCTGCATATCTGAAGGGGTTAAATTCAGAAGAATGTTGAGAGGCAGGCTTTTCATTTCAATCCTTGTTCTTATTTCCTTCCTCCACCTCTCTCCATCCACAGGTCTCCTCTCCTCTTCCTCAGGACCTCTTCTTTTTTCTCCAGAGATGCCAGGGACTCTTCCCAGGTTCCCCAGCTTGCCGCGGGGGGTCACCATGCCAGCACTGCTGAACTCTTTGCCCCGAGGCATCAACCCTCCCAGTTTACCCAGAGGAATCACCATGCCCAGTATGCCCACTCTGCCCAGTTTACCCAGTATGCCCCGTGGCGTGACCATACCCAGCTTGCCCAGGGGGGTGTCACTGCCGAGGGCTGTTGCCATGCCGGCTGTAACCGAGGCTCCAAGGCGGCTGCTGCAGGACTGCTGCTCTGTGCTGGACCACCAGACACCCGGAGGTAACGGATACAGTGAATACACTGGCTGCTTCACATTAAGTCTCCAACAATGTTTGTGAGGAGGACATTTTTGAATCAAACAGATAAAGGATGGGTGTACTTTTAAATTCTTAAAACAGAAGCCAAAGCAGAAGTGCCTTTAATTTTCTTACTAATTTTCCACATGACCTCGGTAAACACTTTCCTGATGTGTTTATACACTCAGTCAGTTTTGGGTCTAACTAAATAAAAAAAATGATGTCCACTGTGTAAACTTTGATCTCAATAGAATGAGGAAAGAGGAATAACCGGCTAACAACTTAAGACTTATGCAGGAGACTTAGCTGGAATAAATAGATGCAGCCAAGCCTAACAAGAATAACATATAATATTATGAATTTAGGTTTAGTGCAAGTTATTGTTGATAAACAGGGCTTTTAAATTACATCCCACAGTCTGTTGATAGCATTACTTTCATGGTCCAAAGTTCTGGAAATTAGATCGTATAATATAGAAGATCAGCCCAACTCCTGCTCCGACTCGACTTCGACATTTTGAATGAACATCTAACACTTAATTATCTTTTCATATTTTTACTGAACATATGTGGATTTTTTTAATCACACTAGATCTCAGCACAACCCAATAAAGCTACCATCAGACCGATCGTCTTTTTCAAAAGAGAAAAACATCACATACTTTCTGTCCTAATACTGTCCTTTTTTCCCACATAGGCTCACTTATTAAGTCTAAAACATGTAAGCAACATTATATTAAACAGCCAGAAAGTGAGCGATAATTTAAGAGAAGACGACAAATGAATGTCAGTTTCAGTTTTGTTCCCTTTCTGCAGTAAAAACAGAGCAGATGAATGTTTTCAGTTCTGCAGGTTTCTGATATATATTTTTTTTCATTTTCGGTTGGAATGATGAATAAATCCAGAGCAGATTATAGAGTGCTGAGCTGCTGCACATGGCCCGGATCTCACACACACACACACACACACACACACACACACACACACACACACACACACACACACACACACACACACACACACACACAGAAAAGTCTTTCAGGGTTAAGAGCCTGTGGGAGTATAAATACTACACTGTATTAAATCTGTTTTATTCCATTTTAACAAACTCGTTAAAAAACAGCAGCTTTTTGTTTTATTTTAAATTTTTTAATCTGGAGTTAAAACAAGCAGCTAACATGTAAAAGCATTTTCAACATCGTCCTCTGACATTTAATCTGACCATCGAGATATGAGCTTTATAACTGGCGGTGAATGAAAGGAGGCGGGGCCACATCAGTGTGTATGTGTGTGGAGGATTAACCACAAGTGTGTGCGTGTGTGTGTGTGTGTGTGTGTGTGTGTGTGGTGGATGTGACAGTGTAGATGTGAGCTGAACGAGTCATCCTCATGTACGGTAAGAACAATTCTTTTTATTTATTAAGCCTTATCTCAAAATAAATAGAAACAGATTTAAAGATCAAACAGAGGCATAAAAGAAGCTTCACTTAGCCAATAAAAGTAATGAAAAGATGTGCGACAGTTCACCTCTGCATCAGCTTCTCTCCTCAAATCTACCTGTTAGTCATGATGTCAATGTATTTTAAAGGGACAACTTACTGGATGTGTTTTTTTTCTAGTTTAAAAGTTTCAAACAAATGTTGTGAAGCTAATAATAATAATAATAATAATGATAAAATGAATTACAGCTGCAAGCAGTGATAATTGGGCGTATCAAGGCATGCTGGGATTAAAGTGTTTCCTGTAGGCATGTGGATTTCTGATTGGCTGTTGCAGAAACGTAATGTTTATTACAAAAACTGTGTGGCGTTAAAGGAACGCCCGCTAGTTGTTCATTGTGTTGCTGTGAATAATATGTTAACATAGTGTCACAGCAGTACCTGATAGAGTCACGGCCTTTAATTAATTGACGTTTTTGGACACGCCCCTCACAAACTGAGACCCCACTTTGAGCACATTTTTGAAAAATTACTTTTTAAAATAGTATTTGATGTCATTAAAACAATTTAGTTTAGAAAAAGTGTTAAAATACACTAGTTACCACTTCTTTTAAAGGTTTTTTGGTTGCCATGGTGATGGCTCTCAGAAGAGTGTCTTTAACATGTTGGAATGACCAAATTTCATACATGTACCTGAAACACAGCAGCAGGGCTCCTGTGTTGTATAATAAAATAGAGACATTTTCACAAATCACAAAGTGCAAAATTCTGAGCATGTTTAGCCAGTGGACTCTTTTCCTTCAATGCAGATATAGAATTTTTTCTTATTTTAAGTTGAATGAATGAACTACTGATTTGAGTCATTAAAAGTTGGTTCATTTTAATTGTGCGTGTTTTTTTTTTTTTTTTTTTTTAATTTAATTATCCCTAATAAGTCAACTGTTTGTCAATTCATCAGTCAGTATTTGTTGGCTGTAGTGTTTAATTTACTGAAGCCTAAAATATATATATATTTGTGTTTATAATATCAAATAGTTCAAGAAAAGAGTCTTTGTTACTTTACTTAACAATTGAGGATCTGTAATCATCTCCCAATGATCTGATGATGACCGTTATTCTTATTATTCTTATTAACAAAACAAATAAAAACCAAACATACCACTGTCATGGGATTTATCATATCATATATTGTAACTAATAGTTCATCTGAACAACAAAATAAACAGTGAAAACAGTGAAAAAAATACAATTTTAAGTATGATCTGCTGGTTCTGCAGGGTCTGAAGGTCCAAACATGCCACCTGTCCTGGTTTTTGAGACTGAACAGCATGCTCGCAGTGACAGTGCAGATTCTTTAAGCTCTGCTAGCTAAAAAACACAAACAATATAAACACATTACATAACAAACCACTGCAGGATTAAGATGTAGTCTCAATGCTGCATTGTGTGTGTGTGTGCGTGTACTTGTAGGCCTGTTGTTGTGAGGACCACATCTTTTTGCAGAGTCTTCCCTTTAGGACAGTTTTAGTTTACAGGTTCAGGTTTGAATCAGGTTTATGTTCAGTGTGTCATTCAGGGGCCTCGTAAAGTCAGGAAGACGAGCGTTTGTGTGTTGTGCTGGCAGCTGACCAGTGGCTGATCTCTTGTTTCCTTTAATCCCCCAAAAGCCGTGACGCCGAACATGGAGAGAGATGAAAATCAAAGAAAATCTATAAACGTCCAGTACAATACATAAACTCGACTGCCCACTTTAGGCTGTTACAAACATTTTTTTAAAAACTCACTACTGAAAACAGGTTTTTATTATAATTCAACCTGCTTTATAAACATTTTAAAGAGTTTTTGTGTCTTTCTGTATTTAGTATATTATATATTTACAAACTAATGAAATTATAAAAACGGCTCCACAGTTTTCCAGCTCCAACAGAGGCTAAAATAACTTTAAAAATTTATGTTAGTGACATTGTTTATTAACTATCAAAAACAATAAAGAAACAAAAAAGAAAAATTTCTCAATTTCAGAATTCCTAAAAAAAGTCCATTCTGCATGTCCATTAGGTTTAAGACACCATAATAACTCAGATATATTCAAAAAAATGTGTATATTTTAAATCAAAGATCAACATTCTGATTTATTAACATTATTAGAGGACATTTTAAATATGGAAATGTTTCTCTGAAGCCTGCTGTGTTTCAGACTTTGTTTCAAATACATTGTAACTGAAGGGGGATTTAAATGTGTCTCTGTGTTCAGGGCTGTGTGGTTGCTGCTGGGCCCTTCGGCCACGCTACAAGCGGCTGGTCGACAACATTTTCCCAGAAGACCCTGAGGTAAACACCTGTACATCTACACCACACAGTCTTCACATGTATTTTAGAGCTTCAGTATCAAATGTAATCAAAATCCAAAAATGTCATCTTTATTTCACATATTCATGAAGTTTCAATAAGCTACACAGTAACAACATCTCTGTGTGTGTTTGTGTGTGTGCGATCAGGAAGGGCTGGTGAAAGCCAACATGGAGAAGTTGACCTTCTTCGCTCTGTCTGCTCCGGAGAAGCTCGACCGCATCGCTGCGTACCTGTCAGAGCGTCTGACCAGAGAGCTGAACCGTCACCGCTACGGGTCAGTACACACAAACACACTAAAGCGCACAGATGGCCTTAAAATCATTATGCTAAATGGCAGCTTAAATGAATAAAATTCTACTTAAAAATCATTGAAAAAAGACATTCAGAAGTCAGGATTTAGATTATCCCTGTGAAGCAATCAGCAGTTTAGGTCTTTTAAGTATTTAAGATCTTTTAAGTATTACAAGTGTTACGGGTTCGAAATTGAGGATGAGAGTAAAACAATGATGGTCCAGAAGAGGTCAGTCAAACAATTGATTTTAATGAATGCACGCAGCGTGGAGAGGTGCAAACTGCAAAACAGTTGTACATCTCTACCCAAAATACACTCTAGATTGCTTTTATAACATCAGGGTATTGTAACGCCCCTTCTTGCGTTTACAAGCACATAATTTGCATGTACAGAACATTCATGTATTTTAAGAATTAAATGCAAACACAGAGGTTCCTCCTTGTGGCATACTCTTCCGAATATGGTGATGACCTAAGGCCTTTGAGGTCACCATGGACTGGACATCCTTCCGTCACCTGTAACTAAGCAAACTCAAATACCACAAGAAGCTGAATACATTCAGGCCTTTGCTCAGCTACTATTTTACTGTAACAATATACTCAGCATATGAGTTATGATATATATATATTTAACTCAATCATTTTAAAGTAGTTATAACTGCACCTGTAATAAACATGTTAATATTTGATTAGGATAACCCCTATAATATAAATTATAACATAATGCCAGCAACTTCAATAAATGCTTGGATGAAATGATAATTAATGCAATGACAAAGATGATGGTTATATAAAATAATCCCTATAATTCTACACAAGCTTCACACTTCTCTGAAATCAGCCCACCTTCTCTAGAGGAGTGACTGATCTCAGAATGGGGCTTAAAATATGACGCACACATGTTTAACAGCAATGTGATTTTTTTCTCCTCTCTCAGGTATGTGTGCATAGCGATGGAGGCGATGGAGCAGCTGTTGCTTGCATGTCACTGTCAGAGCATCAACCTGCTGGTGGAGAGTTTTCTCAGCACACTGCGTCTACTGCTGGAGGCTGACAAACCACACCTCCACATACTCGCCACCAACTCTGTATGTAACACCCTCCAACAGGGGACAGCTTTTAAAAGCTTTGAGATCTTAGTAAAGTGTTCACGGGTTTGCAGTAAAGGAAACATTTACTAATCACAAGTAGTGATGTTAATTTGTTAATCATTATTTGTTAATTTGACCATTCACCAGTCTTTTAACATTATTAAGTTTCATGTGTTATGAGGAACTGCAAGTATTTCATCTAATGAGGGAATGTAAAATCTCTTAATGAATTTTACAAAGTAGAAGTTGTATCACAGTAGGAATGTTTCTCGCAACTGTCAATTAAAAGGTTAATTAATTATCCATAAGTTTAATTTATATATTTGTTTTTTAAGTGGATCTAAGTTCAAATTAAAGGGCAACCTATAAGTAAAATTTACATTTGAAATTTCTTTTAATACTCAAAA
The DNA here is from genome assembly GCF_001858045.2 of Oreochromis niloticus. Lineage (NCBI taxonomy): Eukaryota > Metazoa > Chordata > Actinopteri > Cichliformes > Cichlidae > Oreochromis > Oreochromis niloticus. The sequence continues at coordinate 27,144,901 of NC_031986.2, forward strand.
TTGAGCAATTTTACTTCTGCTTGGGGAATTTGGAAAATCTGATCTTATTATTTCTAAATGTGTTTCTTGTTTTAACTGTATGTATTCATGTGTAACTGCTTTTCAATGTGTTTTGATGGATTAAGAGGCTCATTCTGTGTGTTGCATAGTTTGTAAAGTTTGCAAACATCGAGGAGGACACACCGTCATATCACCGGAGCTACGACTTCTTCGTGTCTCGCTTCAGTGAGATGTGTCACTCTGATCACGAAGACCTTGACACCAGAAACAAGTCAGTTCTGAGGTTTAACTTTGGCTTGATACGAGCTCACAGACACTATTTAAGGAAGGGTATACAATTGTGGGTGCCAGAACACAAATAATCAACAATTTTAGTAATCAACCATTTGATTAGATATGTAAGCATCCTCAGGTTATGCTTTCTCATATGTGAAGATTTTTTTTATATGAGCAAATTATTGAATAGTATTGATGATGCATGGAGCACCTTTCTCTCTGTATAAGAGGAATATTGTGGAATAATCCAAAATTATGAACAGTTTCATAAAACAAACAGCAAAACAAAACTCAACTCCAGAGTCTGGAGATGAACCTGTATTTATTGTGTTTGTGGGTAAACTTATGAAGTTTGTGTGTGTTTAGGATCCGTGTGTCGGGGATCCGCGGGCTGCAGGGCGTGGTGAGGAAGACGGTAGACGATGAGCTGCAGGTGAACATCTGGGAGCCGCGCCACATGGAGCAGATTGTCCCTGCCCTGCTGGTCAATCTGCAGCAACACTCACAAAACGACAGGTACAGACACGTATTAATGTTAACACTCTTGTACACCTACACGTTTTACTGCTGCACATGTAAAGTGACATCTGTGTTTAGGATTCTATTTAAAAGCAGTGCTGTTGGTTCCCACATTCAGCTGGTGACAATCTGTTCTAAACTTCAGCTAATTTTGAGATTTTGTAAAATTGATAAGAAACTTAATAAGTTTGGTACGCTGTTTATGGTGCTGTTAAATCATGTGGTCAAATAAAACAAAGCCAAAAGTTACTGAAAGTACATTTAAACAGTTAAATTTACTCAGAATATTGTATGAGATTTGGTTAGTGGCTTGTTTTCAGCATTTCCCTCTTTGTTCAGCGGATCTCCAGCAGAGCAGACAGAGGTTTGTTTCAGGGAGCTGCTGTGCCGAGCTGCTTATGGACACATTAACAACGCTATCAAACCAGTGCTCATGTAAGATATACTCTATATTTATAGTACAATAGTAGTATTACTCCATACGAAAGCAGAGTGCCTTGTATTAAGTACACAGAAAAAGATTAACAAAGGTTTAATAATTTCTTTGAAGTATGGAGTCAAAACATCAAACACTCAATCAAAATAGATAGAAAGAAAGTATCTAACTTCCTTCGACTCTATCTGCTGATATTTATACATATTTATATATAATACTGTTGGACTCTATTATAGTGACTTTGCAGTTCAAAACGATGCTTATTTATCTTGCACATACCTTCATGCTCAACCTCAGTTTATCGTTTATTCTGAGTAGCTGTACTAACAGAGGTCAAAATCAGTAGTAGCAGCAGTATTTATTTAGTTTCTAGTATATATGATATGCTATAATAATATATTACATACAGATTGCTGGACTGTCTTTCAGGCACCTGGACAGTCACAGTCTTTGGCAGGGACGAGGGTTTGCTGTTCAGTGTTTTCAGATCATCATGTACTCTATTCAGGTTTGTTATTACACTGATAATCCTGTATATACTGCACTATAGTAATAGTTGTCTTTTCATACAGCAAGTTAAATTAATAAATTTAAATTACCTCAGCTTATGTTAATTTCTTTCTTAATTATTAGAAAGTACTGTAGTATTTAATATTATAGTTTAAGTATTGAAAAATAAGAATAACAAGTTTAATCTAAGATTAATTTAACAAAATGCATTTGTTTAAGCATTTAAGCACAATTACTTAATCTTACTGTAGTGTAACTGAAAGTTAATTTAAATGTATTTTCAACATAATAATAATGGATTGCATTTATATAGCGCTTTTCTAGGCACCCAAAGCGCTTTACAATTCCACTATTCATTCACGCTCACATTCACACACTGGTGGAGGCAAGCTACAGTTGTAGCCACAGCTGCCCTGGGGCAGACTGACAGAAGCGAGGCTGCCATATCGCGCCATCGGCCCCTCTGGCCAACACCAGTAGGCAGTAGGTGAAGTGTCTTGCCCAAGGACACAACGACCAGGACAGAGAGAGCTGGGGGATCGAACCGGCAACCTTCCGGTTGAAGCTGAGCTTCCCAACCCCCTGAACCACGGTCGCCTCCAACGTTAGTTATAACGTTAGTTAAATCTACAAAGTTGAACTAATAATTATTATTTTAAGTACAAAATGTGGGAAATGAATAATAATAAACATTCCTACTGGTACATTCCTTTTACTCATCCTACATTTACCTCTAAAGCACTTAACTGTCCCCAGCTGTACTGGCTATATTACGTGTCACTCCACCTGTTATTCTGTAACTGAACTGAACTCTTGGTCAGTCCCAGCACTCCCACCTGGTCATCCAGCAGCTGTTGGGTCACCTGGATGCCAACAGCAGGAGTCCAGCTTCAGTCAGAGCTGGGATTGTGGAGGTCCTGTCTGAAGCAGCCGTTATAGAAGCGACTGGATCTGTCGGTGAGCCTCCAGCTCACACACACATCTGTTTATCTATACACAGTAATGCTTAATGTTACTTATACTGTACTCTGCAGGTCCCACAGTGTTGGAGGTGTTCAACACGTTACTGCGACAGCTCAGGCAGAGCGTGGACTACCAGTTGACTGGTTACTATGACAATGCTGGTAAACATAAAACCAGCTCGATCGAAGAGAAAAAACTGCAGGACGCCGTCATTAAAACTATTGGTGTGTTCATTCTGATATTTTAGCACTTTTTTGCATGACAGGTGACAAACTTTTCTTTGTACTTTTCATTTTATTTACTTAATTTGAGCTGATGTTACCTCATGACATTTCAGGATCCTTTGCCAACACACTGCCTATTTACCAGAGGTCAGAGGTCATGCTGTTCATCATGGGGAAGATTCCTGTTCCTGGTATCTACCCAGCCTTGGGTTCACCCAACTCCGGGTACCATTCACACTAACTTTCTGTGCTCTCTATTGGCTGTAGTTAACACTGTACTCACCTAGTATTTGACAAAATACTCGTAAAACACCTTAATTTTGTGAAATAAAATTCTTGACTCAGGTTTGAAGGCAGCAGGATGATACAGGTGATGCTGCTGAAGTCTCTCCTCCAGGTGAGTTCTCTGTAAAACTCTCCAGGTCTGCTCTTACCTTTTGAAAGCACACAGTTAAAATTATAAAGGAAAATCTGGAGGGTCGGTGAAGTGCAAATTTACAGTGGATTTTGAGATAATCAAAATGGTGTTTAGTTTATTGGTTTATCAGATAAACAGCAGGTGAAACTGATTCTACACTTGCCGATTAAAGTCGTATGACTGAATAAAGCTGAATAATGTATGTCTCCAAAAGTTGAATCTGTTCATCTGGACGTAGCGTTTTGTGGGAGAAACGTTTTGTCACTCATCCAAGTGACTTCTTCAGTCTCAGCTGACTGCAGGTTTCCCCAAATCTTATAAACAGTACATTTGCATAATGACTGAAACCAGTCCACTGAAGGAACAATGGGCTGGGAGGTCAGTTCCTTAGTCTTAATTATGCAAATTCTCATGACCATTGATCAACAATCACTGACCAAAACCCTGACTGACACTGATCAAAGCCCACTGATCAATGGCCATGAGTACCATTCACAGAGAGTTGGGGAATGGCTGCAATCACAGCATTGTAACATGGTGAAAGTTACACCCTTAGGCCCCCTCCTCGATTCAGAGATGGTCTTTCCCTTTTCACGTAAATGGCCTCCTTGACTCCACGCTCAAACCGGCGTTCCTCCCTGTCCAGGATGTGTACATCCTCATCGTTGAAAGAGTGTCCACTGGCCTGTAGGTGTAAATAGACTGCAGAGTCCTGGCCTGATGAGGTTGCTCTTCTGTGTTGTGCCATCCGCTTCGCCAAAGATTGTTTGGTTTCCCCGATGTATAAATCCTGGCAATCCTCCTGGCACTTAACAGCGTACACTATGTTACTCTGTTTGTGTCGGGGGACCCGATCCTTGGGGTGGACCAATTTTTGGTGCCGCGTTTTTTGGGGTTTAAAAGCCACAGAGACCCGGTTTTTAGAAAAAATGCGTCTCAACTGCTCCGATACTCCTGACACGTATGGGATCACTACAGGTTTTTCTTAGGCAGCGGTTGTCCATCTCTCCTGGATCGGCTGGAGCTTTCTTTAGGTGCCTTCCCACCTTTGACAAAAGTCCAGCTGGGATAACCACATTTACTCAGGGCCTTCTTGATGTGCTGTTCTTCTGCCTCCCTGGCCACTGTGTCTGTGGGGATGGTGTTCGCTCTGTGTTGTAGCGTCCTGATGACACCCAGTTTGTGCTCCAGTGGATGATGAGAGTCAAACCTTAGATACTGATCCGTATGTGTAGGTTTACGGTACACATCAGCTTTTAGATGTCCCCCATTACTGATGGAAATCTCACAGTCTAAGAAGGATAACCTGCCACTTTTCATATCCTCCCTGGTGAATTTGATGTGTTGGTCCACCGAGTTAATGTGATCCATGAAATATGGTACGTCCTGAGATTTGATTTTCACCCAGGTGTCATCCACATATCTGAACCAATGGCTTGGTGGTGTTCCAGGGTAGGATAGCAAAGCCCTCTTTTCCACTTCTTCCATGTACAAATTGGCCACGATGGGTGAAACTGGGGAGCCCATGGCACACCCATGTTTCTGCCTGTAGAACTGACCCTTGTATGTGAAGTAGGTGGAATGAAGACACAGTTCCAAAAGCAAACACACTTGGTCGATGCTGAGAGTGGTCCTCCCACAAAATGCTATGTCCAGATGAACAGAATCAACTTGTGGAGATTTACTTACCTGGATGATTGAGCGTGCATCAAGATGAATAACATATGGTTCAGGTAAATCAGAATTTACAGCACTTAAGGCTCATCTTTGTAATCTTTGAAGCTGTATTCATGCAAGCTTAAATAACGTTTTCCTGTCAGTCTGACGTGTTCGCTGTCCCTCCTCTGTGCCTCAGGTGTCGGAGCATTACGAAAGTAGCAACCTGCTGACGGCGCTGCCCTCGTCCTTCCTGGAGCCTCTGCTGTCCTTCACGCTGATGGAGGATCCGGAGATCCGCCTGCTTGTTCTGTCCATCCTCACCTTGCTCATTGACAGACGCCACAACGCCTCCCGGCTCACCACAGCCAGGTCACACTTCCACAGAGACAACACCACCACTACTAGAGACTAATGACCCATGTGGAGAATAATGAGTTGTAAAGAGCTCCACCCTGTGGCAGGGGGATGTCACTGCAGACCTGCTGATTGTCTTTAGCTTGTGATGAAAGTAATTTAAATACTTTAAATACTTCCACTTTTCTCTCATTAAAAAATGATCTGCAGTAATCATTTTAAAGGAGGATCACATAGCATCTTTGGTCATTCTAACAAGGTTGGAGGCGTTTCAGGTTATTTAAACAAAGATACTGCTTTACACAAATTTTTACAACAGGCTTGAAAGAATCAGTGAATCTGCCTTATAAGACTGTTGTTCAGTCTCTACCTTAAATTCAAAATTAAAGTCATGGCCAGATGCATTTTATTTAAAGTGCTCCTATGGTTCCCTCATCCATAGAGCCCACATGGCTGTTCATTTTGATCCTACCATTGTGGATTTATTATAGCAGAAAACTGAAAAATAGCCTTTGGCTAAAGGCATTAACTGACCTGTTGAGGATCGATAAGTTATTGGTTATGTGTCTACAGTTTGGCATTTGATGTCTCATCCTTGGAAATGAAAGAGGACAGATGCTCTCGACAGGACAACCTGTTCATGAGGAAGGTAAACTCACATCATCAGAGACACCATGAATGATGTCACTAGTTCGGAGGTTCAAGGTTGGAAGAATTTATTTCAGAGATTTACACCAAGATTTGATCAGATGGCTTTTAAAGGTGGGGGATGTTCAGCAGGATATTTGCACATTTCAGCATGATGTGTTTGTGTTCATGCAGCATGCTCAGCGTCTCTACAGACACGTCTACCTGGCCTCTAGGGAGGAGAACAGTGGACGCAGCCACTACCAAGCCCTCTTCACCCTACTGGCTGTTCTAAGTGTGGAACTGGCCAATGAGGAGGTTGTGGTGGATCTGATTCGACTGATCCTGGCTCTGCAGGTAGACAGAACCTCTGTGATATGATTTAAAGACCTGTGTAGGGGCAAAGCTTAGTTTATTAATGTTGCAGTGTGTGGTGTTTACAAATAAACAATAAATAAAATAGCACATTGCTTCTTCCTCTCCCTTTAACTTTCCTGTGATTGGCTGCACAGGAGATGACTCTTTCCAATCAGGAGTGTCTGTCAGTGTTTAATCGCTGTGGGATCCACGCCCTCTGCGCCGCCTTCCTCAACCTGCTGTCACAACTTGGCCCGCCTCCAACACTCCACCAGCACATCACTCAGGTGAAGTCGGTGTGTGTGTGTGTGTGTGTGTGTGTGTGTGTGTGTGTGTGTGTGTGTGTGTGTGAGAACATGAGAAACAAAGGTGTTTGTTAGCACAACATCACAGACTGTGTGTTTGTTTTGGATCTTCAGGTGATAGAAAGTCGAGAGAAGGATGCTCCTCACCTGCTGCCTGAAGTCGTGTTTTGTGACAAACCCAGGTAAAGCGAGAGGTGCACTAATTGATTGTATTAAAACATTATAAGATTTAAAACTTTAGTTAGAAATAAGAGTAGAAATTCAACCAGACACCCACATATTTTCATCAAATCAAAAAGCAGAATAAATATTGTCAGGTTAGCCTCATTTTAAAGTTAAAAAACAAATAAAATATAGTATTTTATGTTATTGAGTTATGTAATTACACTTTACTAAAGTGTTGAAACTCTAGTAGAAAAAGCATAAAACCATCAACTATTAAACAGTACCATGCTGACCTCATATTGTTCTCAATATACTTAATAATATACTTGTTATGGTTGATTCTGGTAACTCGCAGTATAGACAAAATCAATCCAATCAATCATGCAATTAGTCAGCTCGCGACTGTGGCAACTGTTCCTCCTACATATTCTCTGATCAACTGCAAGCCGTGGGGTTGCCAAGTGCTGAGGCAGACAGTATGTAAAAGTCACTCTGCTCACTCAGTAACTGCAGAGCTCCTAGCATTAGCATCACCACAAAAGTGTACACCAAGGGCTTCATAGCACAGGTCTCTGTTGCCAAGCGGCTCTTGTAGGTGTAGTGTGCAGGTGGCCCAGTTCTTCTGTCCAATGTACATTTATGCAGATTCAGTTGTTTAGCTTGGTTGTACCTCAGCTTTGTTTGTCTAGCACCACAATTTTTAAAATCTTGGTGTTATAACTGTGTGTGTGTATCAGACTCCCAGAAGGTGAGCTGAAGGTGGACGAAGCTTTGCTGTTCATCCAATCAAAGATCTGCGAGGCCCTGGCAGGAAGCAGCTACAGCACACACTGTGAACGCTTCAACACACCGTACACACCTCAGTTAACAGGTACTCAAACTAGGGTGACCAGCCATCCTCTTTTCTCCAGACATGTCCACTTTTCACGTTCTGTCCGGGGCATCTGGGGGGATTTTCGAGATGGATGAAAATGTCCGGGTTTTCCTATAGGCCTACAGAGGACCCATATGTGCAACGTCATCCCCGAACTGCTGTGTTGTAAGTGGTTGTTCCACGTTCACAGACGGGACAGAGCACGGAGCAGCCTGCTGAAAAGATGCGAAAAGATGCCAAAGTGCAAGTGCATTTTTTCAGACAAATTGCAAAAGAAATTTCCCTCTTATTGTCCCGGTCGGAATAAATGGGAGGCGTAGTGCACTGTGTGCAGAGCTGGCACATAAGTTTGTGTGTCTAACAGAGGTGCCGGAGATCTTGTTGCTTACATGGACACAGAAAAACATAAAAAGGCTGTGCGAGGCGAAATTAAGTTGACTGAGTTCTTTGTTACACCTGGGAAAAACGAGGATGCTGTTGTATCTGCAGCAGAAGGTGCAATGGCATTTCATACTATGAAGCATCACAATAGCTACAGATCCATGGATTGCACTAGTGTGTTGCAAAGAAAAAAAAAAAAAAAGCATTTCCAGACTTTAACACAGCTAAAAAGTTCAGCAGTGCCCACCAGCTATTGTCAATGGTGTGATAGTGCTACATTCAGTGGAAGTCACTCTTGAAGCTCTTTGTCAGACTTCAGTAACCATGGAACAGATAAAATATTCCCAATCATACTTTGACTGGAAGAATGGTGGCGTGCAAACAAAATTAATTGAAGTTAGAAATGCTAAATGAGACAGCAGAAACCACTGCACAATACCTTACTGGTACCTCACTGGTAATTTTTCTTATACAGATGAGTAGGGATGGGTATTGTTTAGGTTTTATCCGATACCGGTGCCAAACCGGTACTTTTGAAACGGTGCCGGTGCTTAAACAGTGCTCAAACCGGTGCTTAAAGAATGGAGAACACAAAATTGGTCCAAAAACCTCTCATATTCAGCTTTTTTTTGTAAAAAGATAACAATGTTAGCCTTTTCTGCAGCTATTGGGCATATATGGTATCACTCTTGGCTGGAAGCAGTGCTTAAACAATGGAAAAAACACAAACTTTGTCCAAAAACCTCTCATGTTTAACTGTTTTCCACTTTTTCTTTGGGCTACCTTTTTGGCCAGGGTGAAGGGAGTATCTGCCATCAAACAAGAAGACAGCCGCATGTAACTACGACGGTGTTTGCTAGTTCACCTTACATGCATTAATGTAATAATGTGGTTAGCCTACTCAACGTTACACACGAACAACATGAAGCTACTCACGCAGAGAAGAACGGCTGCTGCTGCCATCATCATCCGTCATCATTTCTGCTACGCTGACAGGGCTAGGGGCCAGGACTCTCTATTGGGGGGATGAGGCATTATTTCTGTAACATTATTTAATTCCAGAGGTTTTTAAGTTTTTTGTTTTTTTTTTGCACTTGTTGACTTGTAAAAGCCTATATAACATTTTTTATTTCACCATTTATTAACAGAGAAGGCATCTTTTAAATATGTTAAAAATTTCTTTAAACAAACAGTATTATTAACATTCTTCATGACTTGGCCAAGTGTTCTCTTTTTTGGAAATCAAAATATGGTCACCCTAACTCAAACACACCCTTAATATTAAATCAATTTATCAAAGACCCAAAGCTTCACACTGGGTTTTTATTTTTGTCATTTTATGTAATTTAGACTTTGTGATTGGTAGTAAGTAGTATATACCATACTCAGTGTAATAATATATAAAAGTAAGTAGAAAGTAAAAGCAAGTAAGTAAAGTTTAAGTAGTCCTGAACAATAGCAGTTACACAGTACTTAACAATGATTGTTCAAGAGAGGATAGTAAAACTTAAACGGATCCCAGTGTGGACTGTAAATAAGAACAAACGATCTAAAGCATTGTTGAGAAGCTGATGGTAATGTTTCTCAAAGTTCACATTTTAGTCAAAAACTGCAGGTAAATATTTAATAGCAGTGGGTTTGAGGGTCCACTTTAGTATGAGTGCACTGATAGAGGCACCAGTCTCTGAGCGTAGCATTCAGACTGAATTACTGTTTTATTGTAGAAGAGGATCGTCTGTCTAAGAGGAAGAGCATTGGCGACGCCGTCTCTCTGCAGGTGGACATGGAACTTCCGTTCTGTCCTGATACACCACAGGTACCCATCTGCTGAATGTACCTGTCCTTTTGTCCATCGCGCTGTTTTTGTGTCTGATCATATCTCTGTGTGCAGAAACCTCAGACTGAGCAGATCACCTTTGAGACGCTGAAGAACGCCATTGGTAGGCCATCAATTTCAAATCAATGATTTACTTGTGAACATCTAGGAAATATTCTTTAACTTGTCCCCTTCAGCGTGTAGTGACAATGACTTATTTTGTATAATTTTATTTTCATTAAAATTTGAATTTTAACAATAAAATAACCCATTTAAATAAAACCACGTAAGTGAAACTGTTAACAGTGAAATTCAAAGTGAAGCACCGGGTTAGCGTCAACACAGAAGATCTGTCTTTGATCCGGTTTTTGTTTCTGTCAGAGGACAGAGGCGTGGTCGAGGAAGAGGAGAGGAGGAAGCGGATGGAGGTGGTGGAGAGGTTTCAGACAGCTCCCTTTGAGGAAATTGCTGCCCACTGTGGAGCCAGGGTGAGCAGCTTATTGTACTCTAACAAAGCAGCTGAAAGCACCACACCCACGCCATCGATGTGATTCTCAGCCAATAAGAGCTCACTTTAGTTTAGTAAAGTTGTTAAAAGTTTTGTCATCTAGACAAAATGATCTGTCTTGATGTGGTAAAAAACTCTGTTTTTTAAAAAATAATGTCTTTATTTGTCTCTCCAGACATCGTTGCTTCAGTCCAAACTCAATCAGGTCTTTGAACTCATCATACGTCCTCCTCCTTCTCCCTCTGGACATTCGGCACCTCGATCGACTCCGGTCTACGAGATGAAGTTTCCTGACCTCTGTGTCTATTAAACACATTCAGCAACAACCTCGTGATGATGTTGAAGCACTTTGTTTGGTAAAGAAACGAATCAGTGGCTGTGAGGGAAAGAGGTAGGAGAATTAATATAAGAGAATCACACGAGGACTTACAGCGGTGAGTCACGTTTTTTGGTGATTTAGTGTGGCTGTTTCCTTTATAGCTGTCGGATTTTATCTTTTTGTATTAGAAATGGACTGACTCAGTGTTTGACTTCATATTTCCCAGTCTGCCCTACTGTTTGATCCTCCAGTCATGAGGTACATCTGTACACAAATATTGTTAATGGTTAAATGATGCCGCACTAAATAAATAGTACATGTAAATTTTATCGTCTCATCTTATTCATACACAGCAGACCTCTCACTGTGACAAGCAAGTTTGTTTTCATTTTCATTTGTGCAGCCCTGCCTTATTTTGAAGGTTCACTTTTCTAAGAGTTCACACACAGTTGATTTGTTTTTTGATCCGTGAACCAAGGCTTCAACTGTAGCAGTATTGAGTCATAGACTTGTTTATCTAGTTATAAATGTGATACTTTTTCAACTTTACCTAAAAATGTACCTACAGGTTGTTCTGAAGACGATAGCTGTTTTTTTTTTTTGTTTTTTTAGATGAGTTCAGTGATTCGTATTTCTTCCATGACGCTACATGCTGATTTTTTTAGCACTTACTCTTCTTTACTTTTTTCTGGCCAAATACTTTATATTGGCCATTACGTATTATTTTAGGAGTTTTGTTTAATGTGGATTTTTTTTCTTAGCAACCTTTTGTTTTTTATGATTTCACTTTCTTTCTTACCCAGTCTTCTTCTTCTTTTTCTTCTTCTTCTTAGCCCTTTAGAGCTTAAACCATGAAGTAATTGACAGAAAATGGAGTTACCATAGGGAGAGCCGGGGTATTTTGCAGACAGAGTTACAGGACTCTCTCCCAGACCACAGACTCACACTCATAATACAAGTCAGAGCTTTATAAAAAAAAGAAAAAGAAAGTTGTGTTTTCAAAATTGGAGTTCAAGTTATTTTTACTTCCAATAGTGTTAACATACTACACAGGTCAGGAACAAGATTTTTTTTAAATTTTCATTGTAATCGGGCTAAAGCACTTAATTAAAAGTAGTCTAACATAAATGTAAATGCTGTAATTTGATTATTTTAATAAACCATGTAACTTGGATGGATTCGATGCTGGCGTGACCACAGTGCACACGTCTAATGTCGCTCACAGTGGTCCACGGGTTCGCTCAGACACATGAAAAATTAGAGGGAATATTGGTTGCCAGTGTCTCACAGGTCTAAAGCTGCTACATATTTGCTCTGGCATTTTTATTTTTTGCAATATATTACTTAAAAATGTTTAACTGATTTTGTTATTTTGGGGGAAAAATCAATGATAAAGGGTTAGTGCCACCATTGTAAGTTCCTGCTTATTTTATGAGCTCACTTTATTCTGCTTGATGGACACTCCTCCTTTTCAAGACTTTTCACCTAGAGCATTTTCACCTACTTTAGGAGCTGACTTTTATTAAGATTTATCGTTATTGTTACTCTTTCTTTGAGGAACTCAAAGTGAAGTTTGTTATTGTGGATGTGGATCACAGGTAGCAGGTGTCTGGTGTAGATGTGCATGTGTTCTGGATTCATGCATGTGTGTAGAGAAAAGATGTATCTTGTTTTGCTTGCAAATAACTTTTTATAATTCATTTAATAATTAAAGTTATTTACATATAACAATACATATCAAAACATCTTTCTCAGACTCTTCCCTTCTACATCACTCAATCAGGATCATGTAACAGATGGCAGTTTCAGAGCTTTTTTATTGGTCACTCTGTTAATGGGAACTCTTTGGTGCCTGATTGCCTTGGAAAACGTTTCCTCCTCCTGTCACTCCTCTCTCCGCTTCCTCATCCTCTTCTCATCTGGCCTCACTTTTGCTGCTGTCCTTCTTTGTTGATGACGTTCTTGAAGAGCGTCAGCAGAGGCCTCTGGCTGCGCTCGTCCCAGCTCTTCATGAAGCCGCCGTAGCGTTTGCTGGCTGGCGGGCCGCTCCAGCGGAAGTGCTTCATCTTATACGAGCCGTCTTTCTTCTCCTGCACCCCGTTCAGGAGCTGCTGCTCCTCCTCCGCCCCCTCGACCATCTCCTGAGCCTTCTCTCCTTCCTCTGCCAGCAGCTCATTGGTAAGCTCTCGTCTCCTCATCTCTTCGGGGAAAACTTCAGCAGACTCCTCCGCCACGCCGTTGGAGGTGTACACTTTGACAGGGCGGCGTTTTCGGCCAACGGGCTTCCCCCAGCGGAAGTGCTCCATTGAGTAGGAGCGCTTGGCCTGAGAAGAAGGTGAGGAGGCGTCTGATGGGACAGCGGGCTGGAGGTGGGCGTTGCCGGGGATGATGGGGGTCTCGGCGGTGAGGTCAGAGTGACAGAGCTGGATGCACTCCTGCAGGAGAGAAAGAGAGGAAAACATGAGCTTCTGGGTAAAAAAAAGAAGAACCTCCTATTAAATCAGGTCTGAGTGAACAGTGTGTTTGTGCGTTTACCATCATGTTGCTCTCAGAGCTGAGCTCCTGGCAGCTCGGATGCTCCCAGCACTGGCTGACTGCTTCTCTGGCCCCGCCCACTACCACTAATGCCACCAAAAGCCACACAGGACACATCCTCCTGTTGACCAATCAGAGAAAAGCACAGACAGAATGTAAAAAACCCCTCATGTATACATTTTTTTTTGTTTCGTTTTTGATTTGACATATTTTTATTCAATTTATGTTACATTAACACTACGTATATAACCATAATGTGACTTACAGAGTAGATATACAAAACAGATATCACTGTGAAATTGATCAAATAAATAAATACATTACATGTACATAAAAGTAATCATAATAAAGGTCCTGAAAGCACCTGTAATCTCTTTAGCAAAATACATTATATTGGGTTAAACAACACATTACCTTTGACTTTATATAAACTTATGCAAAGTTACATTAAGTTTATATTTTGTTGATGTGAAATCCTTGTTTCCAGTTCTGGGATGATGCAAATGTCTTTTTCTCACAGTTTATTTTAAAATATATTACTCAGTATTTTTGCACAAATTAACTTTTTTAGATCCAAGTCTAACAGAATTGAGTCAATCATTAGAAATGCGTCATCTGTGAAGAACTAAAAATTAAAAGTAAAAAAATGTAACAATAAGTGATTTTCAAGCATTTTAAGCACTTATTGGTTGTATTGATTTTAATATCATCATAAAAAGTTACTAAAGAAAATGATGATTCTCACCACTTTTCTGCACCTCTTCGTCCTCTTATTGCTGGTGTTTTCTCGTCACTCGGCCGCTGGATGGAGGTTTTTAGCCGTTGCTCTCTCCTCTTCTGTCGCTTTGACCGGCCGTCTGATTTTTATATCCTGCCAGCCAAGGACACGCGCATGCAGATAACGTCATCACCAGCATTTGCTCCTGCTCGCAAACGTGGACTGTTTCTAGAAAACGGACAATTCCATGTTTTCCCGCCTCCTCCTTTCTCCACATCAACCCCTCCTGCCCCTCAAATATTCACATTTTATATGGAGAAACTGTTTTAACTTCATAACTTCAGCTCTTCATTCTTTCTCAGGTTTAAATCTTCCTTTTGTGAGCATTTATAAAAAGATTTCCAGTGAAATTCAGTTTTATATTCACACATTTTAAAAGCCTGTATTTTTTTAATGGCAGTGTTTTATGATTTATGGTTGTTTACTATTTTTTATATATCTCAGTATTCAAGATTCTTGAATTCTTGAATTTTCCTTGAGAAAATTGGATAAAATATAGACAAATTCACCGTTAAATTGAGCTTAAACTTTGCAAAAACAAAACAAAACACACATTAAATCTAATAAAGACTTTGGGGGAAGAGGAAGACCAACCGCGTAAATATTGGCTTAGCACCTCACTGCCACTGTCGTGTGCTAAATGTCAGATGGCAGGTTTGGCAGATTAACATTGAGGTGCCATGTCATCATTGGGGGGAAGACGGGAGTCAAACCTGCGGGTCAGGGTGTACAGTTTCAGACTTGGGCAGCTGCTGCAGCATCACCCCTTTATCTGAGGCCTCAGTGGCACTAATGATGATTCTACAGAGGGTTTTCCCTGACAGCTGGGGAACAGACGTGGCAGACGTGAGCATTAAGGCCTCTACTTAAGGCCTCAGGAAGTTTCATTTCAATGTCTAGAACTTGGAGTGGTTTTTAAGCTCAGCATAGACTATACATAAAGACTATACATACAGAACAAAAACAACCTTCTGAAGATCTTCTATTAAAGAAGAAGCCTGGACAGGCCTCCCTTTAAAACTCTATTAAACCTTTTTATTTCATTTTTTTCTGTTTTCTCTGCATCTGTTTAGAAGTTTTATGTAAAGATGTACATGTAGTAGCCTTGAAGAAAGTAGAAATGTCATGTAGAAGTAGCCTTTCTTCATGTCATTAAGATATCTGCACTGATGGTCTGGTTTTCTTCAGGAACCAGCAAAAGCCTCTTTTTGGGGTTAACGCTCTCCCATCTAAAGGCTAATTTTAACTTATAAGGGCTGTTCTTCTACTTGCACCTGCTCTTTGATGCTATCGTTCCCCTGAACAGTTTTCTTCAAGGCCTTTTAGGGTAATGTGTAGACTGGGGATGTTTTACTATCTCTACATCTTTTTGGAAGCCTTTTGGAGCCTCTATAAGAGGTTTCCACTTAAAACTTTTCTACAAACCTGTAACGTCAAAGGAAGCATCTTCTAAACAAACCTAAGTTTTGAATTTTGAAACATGGTTTATAACCAATGCTCAGTTGGTACTAAAGAAAATAAAAACAAAATAATTCAAAGGAAGAAAATATCCCCACACCATCACACCACCAGCAGCCTGAACTGTTGATAGATGGCGGGATTGATCTATGCTTTCATGTTCACACCAAATTCTGACTCTACCATCTGAATGTCACAGCACAACTCGACACTCATCAGACCAGACAACATTTTTCCAATTTTCTGTTGTCCAGTTGTTATGAACTTGTGCCTACTGTGACCTCAGCTGACACCTGCTGTAGTCTACCTGCTTCAAAGTTTGACATGCATTCAGAGATGCTCTTCTGCACACTTACAAGTAACGAGTGGTTATTTGTGTTACTGTTGTCTTGCTATTAATTGGGAGCAGTCTGGCCATTCTCCTCTCACCTCTGACATCAACAAGCCATTTTCACCCACAGAACTGGATATTTTCTCTTTATTGTTCTCTGTAAACCTGAGAGATGGTTGTGTGGGAAAATCCAAGTTTCTAAAATATTCAGATCAACAACTATGCTACATTTAAAATCGCTTAAACCACCTTTATTCTACATTCTGATTTGAGCTTCAGCACGTTTTCTTGACCATGTCTGCGTGCCTAAATAAATTCAGTTGCTGAAATGTGATTGGCTGATTAGATATTTGCATTAATGAGAAGTTGAACAGATGCACCCATTTAAGTGAGCCTCACTTTAGAGCTATATAGTCATATTTTTTCAGTCATTTGGAAACTCATTATTAAAATAGTTTTGGTAAAATTTTTACTTTTTACTTCTTTCACATTTAAAAGCATGGAAAATAGAAAATAGGCCAAATTCTGCTGGTGATAATTTTGTATTTCTGATGTTTTTTTGTAAATTTCAGATGTGAAAATGAGGACTTTACATTTCTAGCTCATATATTTTAGTTTATCTTATTTTTTGTTATATCTTCTTCTGGAGTTATAGGGATTTCTACTTCAGGTGATTCAGATGGTCACTTGTGCAAGGAGCTATTCATGTTGTTTTTCTAATGGACTGATTGAGCTGCGTTTGGAGGCGGGCAGGTAAATATAAACCCATTAGACGGCTGCCACAGCCTTGAACATCCATTCAAGCCATTGCACACAAACACAGACACAGACACACAGGTATATTCAGGAAGAAAGAGGTAATGGCAAAAGTCAGATGAGCTGAACTGAAAGAAAATACCTTTTTAATGACACATCATTGGAAGAGGAAGCTCTCTGCTCACCTGCTACAGTCATGACATTTCTGTCTATGTGTCTAATAAATGTTTTCTCAAAGCCTTTATCATTTTCTCTGTCTTGACTTTTCATTATTATAATAATATCAAAGCCTTTATTTAAAATGTGAAAGGTAAAGAGGTATAAAAAAAAAGAAATTAAGAAAATTGGAAACAGTTCACAAAAAGAGCAAATGTTAATTTCATTTAGTACCCCCAGTGAGGATTGGCATGTGAATTAGCCACAGTCCAATGAATTACATTAATAAGGATGGAAATCATTTCAAAATAAAACATTTGGGAGAGTAAAGGTAGAAAAGGTACAGCAGAGAATTTGTAACAAATGGTCCCATATTTACAAGTGGAAACAACAAGGAAGCAATATCATTTTAAGACATCATTCATTAAGATAGTTATAGTGTTGATTATAACTGGTGTTAATAATCTGAAGACTATTTAGACTCCCAAACGTTACACAACATTACACTACTTATACTACCACTAATAATAAACTGACCTGTACTGAATTAAATCTTTCCATTTTTAATATAACCTGCACATTGAACCCAAGCATCATCTTTTGAGGGCTAAGAGAATTCAAAACAAACACTGTGGTCAGCAAGCTGATGCCAAACGCTTCTGCTTTTGGCCACCAGAGGGAGACAATACCCCAGAGTCAACCTTACAGTCAAATGACTATATTTTATTTCTATATGAAATATAAAAACAATAATGAATAAAGGTTTGAATTTAACACTTAAACTTACTATAGCAGCACTGATCTCTAAGAGCTGTTTGTTCTCAGCTCTAAGCTCCAGCTCCTACCATCTGAGAAAGCTACACTTAACCTACAACCATTTTGGAGAGGCACAAGTGAAGCACCTGTCTGCAAAACTGGTAGATGCACACTGTCAACTGGACAAACTCAAGTATCAAGAAGCAAACTGCAGCCATTCTCCTGTTCAACAGGTAGATGTGAGAATGTAGCTCAGTGATCTTTGACAAAAACTGTGAAACTGCATGGCAGGAAAAAAAGAAATAGATTTGGGATAAATCATATTAACGGGACAGTTTCAAAGTCAGCACATGGAATTCAAAAACAGTTCCTGAAATTAAATGATGATGCCCTTTTCATCCCCATGTGCAAATACAGAGTTATATTTGGAAGGTAAGATTTTGTTATTACTTTGTTTTATTTTTTCATATAGTGTCTTTCAGTCTTCATTCTTTTACTCTATGTCCCTTGGTATTCAGTTACTTTAGAAAGAAATGCATTCATGACTATCACAACTTCACACTTTTTCTTTTAGTTTTTACAGCACATTTTGCTGTTGCCAGTCTAGAGGCTATTTTTATTTTAATATTTAATTTGTATTTTATCTTCCCACAGCCCAAAGACATGCAGTTAGTAGGTGTAGGTTAATTGGTGATTCTAAATTGCCCAAAGGTGTGAATGTAAGTGTGAATGGTTGTCTGTCTCCCTGTGTTAGCCATGCGACAGACTGGAGACCTGTCCAAGGAGTACCCCGCGTCTCTTTCGGCCAGACAAAGACTCCAGTCAGGCCCACTAGAACGCCCTGAAAATGCATAGATTTTGAATTATTCACTGTATTTTCACAAGTTTTAAGCCTTTCATATTAATAAAGAACCCCCATTATTCATTTCACAACAGAAATTAAGTAAAAATTAAGTAATAGATAAATAATTAAATGACAGACATTTCCTGTTTTTTCACCATCTACTGTATTAAATTGTGTTTGAAACAATCTCTCATTCTTCAAACTAATTTGTGATTTTAAATGTTAAACTATTGTTTGATTAAACATCCAATAATAATACAGAAAAAAATATATATTGACAAAGCACTCATCATATCAGGTCAGGGCTCAAAGCAAAAAATAAAACCTTTATTCAGGTCAAGTGGTAAAAGGCCAAAGCCGAGTCTACAGTGGGTCAAAACTAAGTCTTGGAGGTAATTTAGAAAACACAGAGGACACTATGTCAGCAAAGCAAATGCTAAGACAAAGACAGAGCAGTATTTGCACAGACTGAGGGCTGATTGGGAATTGGAAACAGGAGAAGAAAATAGAAAATAGAAATCTGAAAATATATTAAACCTAAAAAAACCAAAGTGACCTGAAATAACGTGGACAGAAACTTAAGAATAAAATACTGTGAAAAATCATGAGAGCGAACACGAACACATAAGTGTCTTTCACCTGTTTTTCATTTGGAGCCATCTTGAGTCAGTCTTTTCAAAAACTCCTCGGTCACTAAAATCCAGGTTCGGTTTGTTTCCCATTACTCCCAGTCGGCTCATTTCCTCGTCCGCCAGAGCAACATTTCCCTGAACTTTCGTAACTTCCTGTGATGCTTTGTAAATTGTAGATATAAACAAACTTTCATTTAATGTTGAATTAAAAATACTAGAAACAACAACATCGAGATCAGTGATTGGCCTGAGGATTTCAACTTTGCCCTCAATGTTTCCTGTAGAGGTGAAGGAGGAAAGTTTCTAGCTGCTGTACCGTTCTTTGTTTGTAGTAGACTGAGGTACAGATTGCTCAACATTTGATGTGTAAATGTTAATAGTTGTCAGGAATGAGGAGGTTTATTTGTTCTCAGCTTTGTTTAGTGTGTTCCAGTCAGAGCGTGAAGTTGTTGCAAGTTAATTATTGAAGCCATATTACAATGTGTCAGCTGATTTTCGACCTATGAGCTACAGCTTAAGACTTGTTTGAAGTGTTTAATGAGCTTGCAGAGTGATAACAGAGATGATTCAGGGGATTTTCTTTTTTTCTTGACACAGACGTCGTGAAGACACCAGAGAGCTGAATAGCGAAGAAGCTAATGGGAGAAACGCAGAGTGAGTAGAACTTTGAGTTATCTGAGCCTCCCAGGTTTTTCTCTCCATCACAAAGCAGCTGCTTTTATCTTTGTTTGTTAACTTATGTGGTGAACATTTGAAGATTGGCTAAAGACTCCAAACCCCCAACAACGAAGTCTCCAACATTCGGCTCAGAGCCTTTCAAACAGAATGAGCAGGTAGAGATTTGTTCATCAGATCCTTTTAAACACAGAAAGCCTGACTGTGCTGTTATGTTTACTAAGACTCAGGTGTTCTTGATATGCACGCTGAACGCTTTTATAATCAAACTATAAAACTGAAGTGTTGTTTCTGGGCTCTAGTTTAAACCTGAGGCTGTTTTATTGTTGTTTTATGAAGGAACAAAGTGCATTACTGGAATGGGTGAGTTCTTCCTGCTGGGTTCCTGTAAGTGCTGTTGTTGGGATGGATTTATGGAGGATCTGTGGAATTCACAGCAGTTCAATTGTAGTTAATCCCTCACACCTGTGTAACAAAAGTTAATTTTTAAATTTTGAGTTCAGTGTTATCGCTTCAGAAATTAAAATACATTTCTTCCTTTATCAATTATATTTAACCTTCTATTTCCAGTAGAAGGCATCAGCAGTAAACACTGAAATCGCAGCATGACTTTTCCTCAAACTCTTCAAAACACAGAGTCACACTGCTTAAGTTCAATATTTGTATCCAAATCTGCACCAAGACAGAGTTGACACAATAAATTTTTTTCAGTTAATGCTAATAATATTTCAAATGTCATGTGTGACAAGTGGAGAAGCACAGAGAGATTGTGAGTACCAAAATAACCTGAAATAGAGTTACGCACTTTTCCTCTAACTAACCGCCATCAGTGTGTTTTAATAATAGTAATGATGCCAACAGAAACTTGTCACTGATGTGTTCTGTTCAGCAATAAGCCAGCAGTAGCAGGTGTAAGGTTATTAGTTCTTCTAAAAGTAAGTCTAGCAGTTTGGCAGCCATCCTGAAATACATCAGCTGATGGCAGCTTCTTCTGCGTCACACTGCTGTCTGACTGCCACATGAATGGTTTGTGTTTCCTCTGCAGGTGAAGGTAGAAAGTGTGTGTGAGCTGATGTGGATGTGAATTCAGCAGCATGGATCAGTGTGAGGACAGAGAGGAGGGAGTCCTTCCCTGTAAAACCACTCTGTGTGGGGAACATGAGAGCCAGACCAAAGCTCAGAGGTGAGATGAGCATCTCTAACTGTTCATGACTCTTCTCCATGTCACAGCTCAGCACTCACATCAC
Source organism: Oreochromis niloticus (assembly GCF_001858045.2). NCBI lineage: Eukaryota > Metazoa > Chordata > Actinopteri > Cichliformes > Cichlidae > Oreochromis > Oreochromis niloticus. The sequence goes on from NC_031986.2 coordinate 27,165,780, forward strand.
TGAAACTTCATTATTCACAGGAACCGACCTGGACCTGAACCCAGCTGTGTGTCCTTAAAAAGTGACTCGTCAATGTACATCCCTGTAGGTTTTAAGGAAGGACACCATTCTGCTGCAGAAAGGTAATCTGTATCTCATTTATTTTAAAGGACAAAAATCATCTGCAGAGAGGTGAGCTGTTAGTAATATGAACTTTTTGATAGCTATCATTTCGGTGGCTGTTGAAAGTAGGAACATAGGTAGTCCTGTGCAGGCCAAATTAAAGTGTGAGACCGTTCTCGTTACCGATACGTAACTGTTGTAAAGGCTCACCTTTCAGCACACTCCCTTCACCAGATGCACCTTGGGCGTTTATCAATATGCGTACTTGTGCGTACTTGCGTTCTCGTGTACTCGTGAAACGTCATCAGTCGGAGACCAAGTACTGTTCCAATTCGAAGTACGCATCACGCCGAGAACGCGAAAAAGTCCCGGATGTGTTCTCGATCCGCCCATTTTATCGAGCATGCATCGGTGTAGACTTGGGACAGCTAAATATCCCAGAATGCATTTCGTCCAAAACTCAACAGCGGACTCCCGCCACATCGTCGCCCCCCCCGCTCGCGGTCTTCTCACTACTCAGGTTAAAGAAACCCCAGCAGCTGTCTATAGTATTGAGTGTCCACTAGAATAGAAATAAAAGCGTTCTAACATCTCACCTGCTTGTTTTTATTAAGGTATGTACACGTATGTACATGTACACTATTTTTATTAATAGAGGTTTCACTACTGAGGTTAAAAATGATATATAAGTCACTTAGATCACTTCTAAATGTTAATGTTTGGTTCATTTCAGTGTTTTATTTGTTCCTGAGTAAACCGGTTTGGCTGTGATTAAAGTTAAGCTTCATAACATGTTACTCACAGTTAAATTAGGAGGGGACGGCAGTAAAAACTCCGGACCTGTGACATCATCACGTACGCAGGTGTTCCGACTGTACAAATCACAGGTCCGTGCTCGCGTACTTGAGAATTGAGAAACATCCCACGAGTCCGTGCTCGCGTTCTCGGCGGGTACGTACTCACCGAGCACGCGAGTACGTACTCGCGTACTTGGGCATTGATAAACGGCCCTTGTTTCTTTTCCTCACCTTTAAATGGCTGTGGTGCTTGCACTTAATTGCACTCACCTGTCACTCGTTATAAGGACTGCACTCACCTACAGCTCACTCTTTCTTCACTCCCACACAGGGCGGCAGTCCATCTGTGTCTTTCTTTATTGATTCTGAGAATAAAAGGAGAACCCTGTGAATGACTGATGACTGCTTATTCTCATTTTAATCGGATGAGCCCATGATGATGACAACTTAAACTCCGAGCCTTCCTTCCTTCATAACAGTAACATACCGATGATTTGTCACGTACTGAGGTGTCTCATAGAAAAGGGAAAGCTAACCTTCCGCGCCCCTATGATACGCGCCGGGTTGTGGATGGAATCCAATAGAATGACGCTCTCGGCTGTAACACATGTTCCAGCTGTGTATTCCAGCTCTAACCCTAAACTTAATCCTAACCCTGACCATAACCTTATCCCTAACTTTAACCACAACCTTAATCATATTAGATAGTGTTTTCCAAAGCGATTCATGATGAGAAAGTAAAATAAATGTACATGTGTAGATTCAGTCCAAACAGTTCTCATGTTTCCTCCCGTTTCTGAACAGGTAACATAGAGATGTGTTGGGGGGCCAAAAGCGTAACATACCGATGATTTGTCACATAGTGTAACATATTACGCTGGGGATGACAATGTTTGTCTGGGTGATGCTCTGTTCTTACGCTGCCAGTGACTGTTTGGAGTTTCTTTATGCTGATTTATCTTTAAAGAGTGACGGGTCAAAAAATCGCCTCATTTATTTTAAAGGACAAAAATCATCTGCTGCAGAGAGGTGACCTGTTAGTAACAGTGACACTGTTAGCTGTCAGTTTGGCATCTGATTTAAATGAGCTGCTTGTTGTTGTTTCATGGCCCTAAACTGCATTTCAAAAAATAAGGAACTGAGCAAGCAGTACCTTTATTCTCTTACATATACACAAGATGTACATTTAACCTTCTGCAGCTTATTGTGGGACCATCCATAGTCCTGCATAGTGTAAATGACTGTATAATTTTGGGTGGTAAATCACAAACACTAGTCTGGATTTTCCTTCTGGTGGTGCATGGCCTGCAAACCAGGTTCTCTTATGGATGACGAAAGTCTTCATCAAATTCTTTCGCTGGAAATGAAAAAACAATTTTCTTGTCTGTCTAACAGGATCTATGGGAAACCTGCAGAACTTACATCTGACACAAGCAGTGTATCTTTAAAAAGTGACGGGTCTAAAGGTCGCCTTATTTTCTTTAAAGGACAAAAATCATCTCCTGCAGAAAGGTGAGCTGTTAGTAACACTGACGCTAGGTTAGCCGTCGTCAGTTTGGCGTCTGACTTAAATTAACTGGAATAATAAGGTATTAAGGAATTCCTTTATTATATAATATATACACAAGGTGTGCATTTAAACTTTGCAGCTTATTGTAGGACTATCTATAGTCCTGCATAGTTTAAATGACTGTGGGTCACATCATAAGGATCACAACTCTCCTGGAGAAGAGCGAGCTGTTAGTAACACATTTTTTAGATCTTCTTTAATATTGTAGGCTAAGTGCAGCATAAATACTGTCATTCCCTAAATACCATGTAAATCCAAGTCATGCTTACTCATTGGTTGTACCTTGAACTAAAATTGGTTCACATTCTTAGGAATCTAGATTACAGAAAACAACAGCAGATTTTTGTGCAACAGTTCTGTTGCATGTTGAAGAATGTACATATCCATTCAGACACAATGAACTCAGGCACTGGACAGTTAATTAGTTTATTAGTTAGTCTATTGAAAGTATGGAATGTCCATTGATACTGATGCTGGTTGGTGATAAAAGAAATCATTCTGAATGAAAAACCCCCCACAACAAAACATTGACTGCATTAAATTTTGCACACATATGCTAAAGTCATTTGACAAACAAAATAGAAGGTGTCAGGTTGAATTTATGCAATGATTTTCCATGGAATAACCACATAACTGCTTATCAGGTGTACAATGTTGAAAAAACACCAAGCTGAGCAGCTGAGTATCAATGGGAGCAGCAAGAGTGGCACACTTTTACAACTACAAGGAGTCATATGTAGTCTAAACACTTCACTCTTGTTCAGATGTCACTTACTTTGTCTTTCTCCCGTGCTTGAACTAATATTCGTGAGTCCTCCACAGACTGGACCAGGAAAACTCAGAGGTTTCTAGTGGTCATCTTGTCCAGCAGCATCAAAAACAGCTGGACTCCGTATTTATGGTACGTACATACAGTATATAACAACCACTTTTACATCTATTATGTTCAGTCATCTCCATGTTGCTCATTGTAGACCAGTGGATTGACAGTGTGTTCAACACTGATCTGGTTTCATGATGTCAGCATTAGTTTGTCATTAATATAATAGTCATATAATATTTTGTTCCAGCTGTTAGAAGACAACATCATCACATTTGTGAAGAATGAACTGAAGAAGATACACCAGATTCTGAGTCCAGATAATTTAGAGCGGGAGGAAGATGATATGTTGGAGAATGACAATAAAAAGCAGAGGAGTAAAAGCAGAGAGGCATTTGTGACAATTGTGTTGCACTTTTTGAAGAGAGTGAAGCAGGAAGAGCTGGCTGACCGTCTGCAGAGCAGTAAGGGGATTTCTCAAAACATTTAGAATGCTGCATAAATTTAAAATTTAAAAATGTCTCAAGACTCACTGAATTGAATTTTTGGGATATTTCCTGAAAATCAAATTAATGTAATTTATTTATTTTTGTGTTTTCAGAAATGTTTGCTCCACTTTGTCAACGTAAACTTAAATCTACTCTGAACAAAAAGTTCCAGTGTGTGTTTGAGGGGATCGCTAAAGCAGGAAACCCAACCCTTCTGAATCAGATCTACACAGAGCTCTACATCACAGAGGGAGGGACTGCAGAGGTCAATGAAGAACATGAGGTCAGACAGATTGAAGCAACATCCAGGAAACCAGACAGACCAAAAACAACAATCAGTCTACACAACATCTTTAAAGCTTCACCTGGAACAGACAGACCAATCAGAACAGTGCTGACAAAAGGAGTGGCTGGGATTGGGAAAACTGTGTTAACACAGAAGTTCAGTCTGGACTGGGCTGAAGACAAAGCCAACCAGGACATCCAGTTCATATTTCCATTCACTTTCAAAGAGCTGAATGTGCTGAAAGAGGAAAAGTTCAGCTTGGTGGAACTTGTTCATCACTTCTTTACTGAAACCAAAGAAGCAGGAATCTGCAGCTTTGAAGACTTCCAGCTTTTGTTCATCTTTGATGGTCTGGATGAGTGTCGACTTCCTCTGGATTTTCACAACAATAAAATACTAATTGACTCCAGAAAATCCACCTCAGTGGATGTGCTTCTGACAAACCTCATTAAGGGGAAGCTACTTCCTTCCGCTCGCATCTGGATAACCACACGACCTGCAGCAGCTAAACAGATCCCTCCTGACTGTGTTGACATGGTGACAGAGGTCAGAGGGTTTACTGACCCACAGAAGGAGGAGTACTTCAGGAAGCGATTCAGAGACAAGAAACAGGCCTCCAAGATCATCTCACATATCAAGACATCACGAAGTCTCCACATCATGTGTCACATCCCAATCTTCTGCTGGATTAATGCTACAGTTCTGGAGGATGTGCTGAAAACAAAAGAACAGAGAGAGATGCCCCAAACCTTGACTGAGTTGTACATCCACTTCCTGGTGGTTCAGGCCAAAGTGAAGAAGGTCAAGTATGATGGAGGAGCTGAGACAGATCCACACTGGAGTCCAGAGAGCAGGAAGATGGTTGAGTCTCTGGGAAAACTGGCTTTTGAGCAGCTGCAGAAAGGAAACCTGATTTTCTATGAATCAGACCTGACAGAGTGTGGCATTGATGTCAGAGCAGCCTCAGTGTACTCAGGAGTGTTCACAGAGATCTTTAAAGAGGAGAGAGGACTGTACCAGGACAAGGTGTTCTGCTTCATCCATCTAAGCATTCAGGAGTTTCTGGCTGCTCTTCATGTCCATCTGACATTCTTCAACTTCTGTGTCAATCTGCTAGAAGGAGAAACCTCTGCATGGTCTAAAGCATTTCATAAACTGAAACTCCCAAACTGTGGTGGACAATTTCTCCACAAGAGTGCAGTGGACAAGGCCTTAGAGAGTCCAAATGGACACCTGGATTTGTTCCTTCGTTTCCTCTTGGGTCTTTCACTGCAGTCCAATCAAACCCTTCTACGAGGTCTACTGAAACAGACAGGAATTAGCTCAGAGACCAATCAACAGACACTCCAGTACATCAAGAAAAAGATCAGTGAGAATCTCTCAGCAGAGAAAAGCATCAATTTATTCCACTGTTTGAATGAACTACATGATCGTTCTCTAGTTGGGGAGATCCAACAGTCCCTGAGTTCGGGAAGTCTTTCCACAGAGAAACTGTCTCCTGCTCAGTGGTCAGCTCTGGTCTTCATCTTATTGACATCAGAAAAAGATCTGGATGTTCTTGATTTGAAGAAATATTCTTCTTCAGAAGATGCTCTTCTGAGGCTGCTGCCAGTGCTCAAAGCTTCTAAGAAAGCTCTGTATGTTGTCATAAAGTTTTCAGGACCAATTTACAAGGAAGATAAAGACTTTATTATCTGTTTTCTGTGTATTTTCTCTTAGGCTGAATAACTGTAACTTGACAGAGAGAAGCTGTGAAGCTCTTGCTCTGTCTCTCAAAGTAGAAGGCTGTGAGCTGAGAACTCTGGACCTGAGCAACAACAACCTGCAGGATTCAGGCGTAAATCTGTTGATAGCTGGAATGAAGAGTCCACACTGTAAAGTAGAGAAACTCAGGTCAGATACATTGTTTGTGGTTTAATGTGAGAGCTGTTTGTTAATTTGAACCTTCATTGAATATAAAAAATAACATATACTCCTGAATTTCTTAAAGCATTTAAAGTTTTCCAGATTCATATCGAGATTTACACATTTAGTTACTTGTTTGTGGAAAACTTTGGAATTGTCTAAATTAACAATTACTATTATCATTATTATTATTTTACAATTTGTTTATCTTCAATAACTATCAATAATCTTTTTTTAAGTTTTAGCAGGTGCAGGGATTATATTTTATATCTATCTATCTATCTAATCATGATTAAAAGTTTAAATCAGACATTTTAAAAATACTTTTCTTCTTCTAATTTACTGTCTCTTCAGACTGAGAGCTTGTAACCTTTCAGAGAGAAGCTGTGGTACTATGTCATCAGTTCTCAGTTTCCAGTTCTCTAGTCTGAGAGAGATGGACCTGAGCAACAACAACCTGAAGGATACTGGAGTAAAAGCTTTGTCAGGTGGACTAGGAAGTCCACACTGTAAACTGGAAACACTCAGGTCAGAAATCATCAATTGTTTAGTTGATAAACATTTTGAAATCTGGATTGCATAAGTAACTAACCCAAGCAGGGGTTAGTTACTTATGCAAGTTTGAGGTTTTTTTTAATGTCTCCATTTTTTTCTTCTTTAATTCTTGCCCACTAATAATTTGAAGATTTCTTCTTCATTTGATTTTTGAACCTTGAATTTTAATCTGGACTAAATGTTTCTTATCAAAAGTGAAAACATACAAAAGTACAGTTTAGTGAAATGTAATGTTCACTTTCCACTGAAATATTTCAACACAGATATCTTGATGCAGGCTCAGTCATCCAGGTATGTAAATCCTAAAAGGTTGATTCTGTTCATCTGGACATAGTGATAAACAGAATCAGCCTTTTGGGATTTCAACACAAACTAGAAATTAAATTGGTTCCAGTTCATATTATAACCAGAATTAATTATAATTTCAATGTTCGTCTAACTTTTAATTTATAGTATTTATCTCATTAAAATTCTAGTTTGTCCTGTACTTTTTTGTGCTAATTATCTGCTGTTCTCTAATAGTATCTGTAATGATTATTATGTGCAGGCTGTCGGGCTGTCTGATAACAGAAGAAGGTTGTACTTTTCTGGCCTCAGATCTGAAGTCTAATCCCTCCTGTCTCAGAGAGCTGGACGTGAGTTACAATCATCCAGGGGAGACGGGCATGAATCTGCTGAAGCAGCTGAGACTTGACACTCTCAGGTACAGAGAATGTCTCATAGCATGACACACATTTGAACACCGATGACTTATCAAAATAAAGATGTGAAGCGGGAGCTTTTATTTATTGTAATCAAAAAGTAAAGTTATGTGTTTAGTTTGTGGAGAGCAGATTGCTGTGTTAAAGGATCAGAATTTGAATTGCTGTTATGAGACTAGAGAGTATCTTCATTTCCAAAGCGTAACATGAAGACGATTTGTCATGGCCTGAGGCTTGTCACAGTAACGCGAACGGTATCTTTCCAAGTCCTGATGAAACACTCTGCATTCTTAATTGCAGCCTGTAGAAAGCCGTTTTGCTTGGCTTTTTATTTGCTTCACTGATTTCTATTGCAGCCCTAACCCTAACCTTAACCATAACCTTACATTTACAGATTCATTCCAACCCGTTCTCATGCCTCCTAATGCGAAACATACCGACGATTTGTGACATAGTGTCGGTATGTTACATGTTGGCATGAGAACGTGTTGGACTAAACCTGACTGAATGGGAATGGACATCTGAACCTTTGCTAGCAATGCTGCAAATGCAATAAAGATGTTTTTTAACCAGGCGTTACACATCCAGGGATGGAGCAGTCAAGATAAGATTTTTGATTTTCAACAAAATCACAAAAACAGAGTAAGCCATTCTCTGATGGGGAATTTAACACAGTGTTTAGTGGATTCTGCCATGCTAATATGCCCTGAGCTGATACTTATCTGTGTTCTGAGCCCTGCATGATGAGAGCAATTCCAAAACAAGTTAGAATGAAATGCACATGATTTCATTTCCCTTCACTTGCAGTTTACGGAAATGCTCCAATGATGTTCAGATTGAACAAATTGATATGCAGTCTGATTCAACTAGTATCACTGCTAGGATGGGGCGATCGTGGCTCAAGAGTTGGACGTTTGTCTTGTAATCGAAAGGTTGCCGGTTCGAGACCCGGCTCCGACCGTCTTGGTCGTTGTGTCCTTGGGCAAGACACTTCACCCGTTGCCTACTGGTGGTGGTCAGAGGGCCCAGTGGTGCCAGAGTCTGGCAGCCTCGCCTCTGTCAGTGCGCCCCAGGGCAGCTGTGGCTACAGTGTAGCTTGCCATCACCAATGGGTGAATGACTGAATGTAGTGTAAAGCGCTTTGGGGTCCTTAGGGACTAAGTAAAGCGCTATACAAATACAGGCCATTTACTGCTAGGATGGTATTTTTCTCTCAAAGAGGATCTTCCACATATAGGTAGACTTGCTCAGGTTCTCTATGGATCTACATTTATATGTCAACAAACAAACACAGGAATGAAATTTAACAAATCCAAGTACAGATTCTCTGTCAGTGATGATCACCTGTCTGCTGTCCTTCACATTTCCACCTCAGATATTGGACCTGACATTAATGGACTAAACAAAGAAACTAGATTTCTCTCATTGAACAAGAAAAAAGAACCAAAAAACTGAAGCAGTTAAACTAAAGACAAAATAACAATAACACTTTGTATAAAATAAAACTGTGAAATTTTGTATAAATATGAGTATTGATGAAATAGCTTTTAGTATGTTGTGACTGTACTTAGGGTGACTGTAGCACAGGCCAACTACTGATAAGAAGAGTAGGTGGTTTGATTCCTGGCTGCTCCAGTCTAGATGCTTCCTCTCTCTCTCTGTTGGACTGCACAGGTTTTTTTTGTACAGGTAGCTGTATGTTTTGGGCCTCTGCGCACCTGTGGAGGCATACAGGTGCATTGGTGAACCCCTTTTAACCTTAGCTTGATTGTCTTTTTAATTAGGAAGTCTCCTGTTAAAAGAAATGTTTTTTTAAACTACATAACTGTGTGATGTTTAAGTTAATGAATGATCATTTTGAAAACTGGAGATTACAGTGATGATCTAAATAATGGTAATTATGAATTCTGCTCTAATAAAACAGACTTACTAGAAGATGACAGCCACAGGATAAGACTTCAGAAGCATTTTCTTCAAGTGTATTTGTGAAAATGTTGGACTGTTCCTTTATCAGTGTCTAGCATTATGTGTATGAGAGCGATGTAATGTCCATGTGTGCATGCTGGAAGAAACTGTGCTGGTCTGACCCCCCTCCTCCTTTCAGGGTGGAGCCTGCTGGAGTCCAATGGCTGAAACCAGGAAGTTTGAGGAAGTGTAAGTGTGTTTTTAATGTGATTCATGAAAACAAAGCAGCACACATTCAACCATCTTCAAACTGTCACATCACTCATTCACATCTTTGATGTCAGGAGTCATCATCAAAGTATCAATGAACAGATGATGGATCAATAACTGCAGCTGGATTGTGTTTGTTCTCTCCATCAGATTCCTGTCAACTCACAATCGACACGAACACAGTATACAGAAAACTCAAACTGTCTGACAACAACAGGAAGGTGAGACAAGCAAAAGAAGTCCAGCCGTATCCTGATCATCCAGACAGATTTGAACGGCCTCAGCTGCTGTGTAAAGATGGTCTGACTGGCTGTTGTTACTGGGAGGTCGAGTGGAAGGGAAAGGTTGAGATATCAGTGAGTTACAGAGGAATTACAAGGAGAAGAGACAATGATTGTTTGTTTGGATGGAATGATCAGTCCTGGAGTCTGAGCTGCTGTGATGATGGCCGCTACTCTGCCTGCCACAATAAGAAACAAACATCTATCTCCTCCTCCTCCTCTGTCTCTAACAGAGTAGCAGTGTATGTGGACTGTCCTGCTGGCACTCTGTCCTTCTACAGAGTCTCCTCTGACACTCTGATCCACCTCCACACCTTCAACACCACATTCACTGAACCTCTTTATCCTGGGTTTGGAGTCTGGTCCTCTGGTGCCTCAGTGACTCTGTGTGTAGTTTAGTATAAGTAGTGTCCTAACGGATAGTTTGGTCTGTACGTCTGTACGTATGTCTGTCGCTTTCACTTTGAAACATGTTTTCAGATTTATGGATTCAGCTGATGTTTTAAACTGTTCTAAATGAGTTTTTGTAAACTTCTTTCCTGGCTTTGGAAGTTTGTTGAGCAGTCAGGGTTCATCTTGATTTTTATTTTTCCTTTTGTTAGTGTGATGAAATCATAACTAGATTTTATCGTGTCTTCCCTCAAATTTCTCTGTCATCATAACTGGGAGAGGCTTAAATGGGAGGACGAGGTTCAAGTGAACCATGCAAGGAGGCACACTACCAAAATAAAAAGCAGCCAAAGTGTTGATGTTCAACAGAAGTGAACGTAAGTAAAGGTGCAATAATAATGTATTAAGTGATCAGCGCCCTCTAATGGCCAGAGAGAAGATCTGATCATCAGCACTGGTGAGCTCATGCCATTGTAAAGGATCCTTTGTCAGTCCATCTGGCCATAATTCACAAGGTTCTCTACTCCTGCCAAAGTATCAGTCATATTTTATTGAAACTTGCACACCTTGATGACCTAACATACACATATTATATTAACCATCATCTTTATCATTGCATTAATTATCATTTCATCCAAGCATTTATTGAAGCTGTTGGCATTATGTTATAATTTGTTATAAACATGTTAATATGTGATTACAATATGTATATGTCATTTTGTTTAATTATTGATACTGAAACAGGTCTGATCAGGTTGGTACAGTTACTGGGTTAGGATAGTTGCAAAGTAGTCAATCATTTTAAATAAACCCTTGAATCTCTCCCTTGCTTATTATGTTCCGCCATCTAATTTCTTACCACAGTAATTTCACCTTCCTCCATCTCTTCCTCACTCTGTTGCTGGGACTGCTGTCCCTCCTTCTGTACTTCTGCACAGCTACTGCTAGGAACAGCAGCCTCCTGCGACTGTAAGGCCTGATGATTAGTTGCTGGTACTACTTTTGACGGTGCAGCAGCAGCAGCATCACAACAGCCCTGACAACTAACATGTCGGTTAATCTGACACATTTTATTGCAGTTAATTAAATTTTCTTTCTTTTTATTAAATGCTGTTCTATAAGGTGCACAAGCACACAGCAAAGGTAGAGGAGGGCCCAATTTTTTAAGAGATTTGATTGGCTAATCCAGTGTCACTAATGAAAAGGCTGGAAATTTAAAATATGTTTAAATTTTTCTAAATGAGATTGTTGGGAAAATACTGTCACAGTCACAGCCGTGAAAGCATTTAATTCAACCTGAGTCAAAATAAATACAGTATCACAAAGTAAAACTGCTGAGAAAGTGCTCTTTTAAATGGCAAACAGGTATGAATGATTATTTCTCTGTGTGTTACCCTGTGGTAGAATGTGTTCGGGTGTACACCCAGGATCATATTATGACTTTAAGATATCACTGTGTCAGTATGGTTAACAGCAGTCATCTGTACAATTATCAAAGGTTGATTTAAAAACACTTCATGTCATCTACGTTCATTAAACTGACTCCACGCAGTTCATCTTCTCACTGGCAGAGGGACATAACTCACCATCTCACCAGAGTTAAAAGAGAAATTGGTGACATTAGTGCTGCACATACTGATCTGATTAATATAGAACTTCATGTTTCTTTGATTATATAAATTTTTAAAACAAACTTAAAAAAAACAAAAAAGGAACATGTGAGGCTGAATGTCATTCATATTTATACATTGGGTGTACAGTAATTGGATGTACTGTAAAACAGTCATATAGCACCGTCCACAATGTAGTTTTCATTATTTGGGAACAAATCAAAGCAAATACCTAAATGTAACCTCACTGTGAAATTTTACTCCTACTGAGACCTTCCCTTCTGAGCAGCTTCCAAAAATGACTCAGTAAGTAAGAGCATGTGGATAGACTGGAAGAAAGGTTGGGGGGAAACTATCATATGACCTGTCCATTTAGACTGAAACTGATGTGAGTAGTTTAGATGCAGGGTGCTGTGCTGCATGACACTGACAGTCACTTTTACACAGTGAAGTGTGACACAAGCAGACTGACACTCTGGGTTATTTCAGTAAGTCTACAAACATACATCAGTGTGACTATGAAACCACAAAGCATCACATCTGAGGTTTAGGGAAAAAGCTCCCACTTTTCAACAAAGAGAAAACATGGATCCGTTATTGATACTATATCTGACCTGCTGAAGGTTTTCTTTATCACACTCTCATTTTCTTCTCTGACTCCTTGTCATGTGAGCCTGAAACAGTCTGTTATTCCTTCCAGCTCTCCTCTCTCCTATTGTGTCCCTTTTGTCTTACTTCTCTCTATCACCTTTTCTATCCCTTTGAAAAAGTGAGGCTCCATAAATGTTAAAGAGGTGAGTATTATTTCTTAGTTGCAGTGAATAGATAGAAGAAACTGTAGAAAACTAAACAGGAGAAAGAAGAAGAGAAATAACAATTTAACATAAACCAGTGACACACTCCGGGGCCTGATCAACCCTGGCAGGGCCTCCTTGGATGAGGGTGTCTAGTGATAATGGCCGAAACACCTGATGAATCCAAGGTCCACTACTGATGATGTGTCCCAAATCTTAATATGATAATCTAGATCAGATCTCTAATCCCTAAACCTAACCAAGGAAAAAAATGGCAGACTAGCTTGCGTAAAAGACAGAAAGTTGAGGCACAATGATGTGTGCTGCTGGCAAAGTTTCTGGGCTGCTTTCCTCATAAAGGCCATCCTTCAAGATTTTTTTTTCCATTTAAAGCAATGCATTATCAGGGGTTGTAACATCTAGTCCTTTTACTGAATCATTTCCTCGTTCATATAGCTGTTGTCAAATCTCATATCAGAGCACATTAATCTACAGTTGATTACAAACACTGAAATCCAACTTATAGATTAGCTTGCTTCCTGCAGACTCTTTATAAAATGAGTGCTATTATCTTCCATCTATCATCAGTGTAAAGGCAGTGATCTGTGGACACACTGGATTCAAAACTCTTGTTCAGTGATACTTTAACATGCAGACTAGAGGAGGATCCAAGGACTGAACGCCAACCACAGCAGCCTCATGTTCCACAATCGTCTTTGACTCATGCGTCTGCTGACATGTTTGAAAATATTATTCAGACGTGTTGAATTGGCCGAAAACAATGAATTGAATCTCACACTCAAAATGACAAAGTGTCAGAAAATTTATCTGCACACATTTCATTCTGAGAGCTGAGTGTAAAAGCGAAGCTCTCAATTTACTGGTCGATCTACACCCCTACCCTCACCTATGGTCACGAGCTGTGGGTAGTGACCGAAAGAACGACATCGCGAATACAAGCGGCGGAAATGGGCTTCCTCCGAAAGGTAGCTGGCCTCTCCCTTAGAGATAGGGTGAGAAGTTCAGCCATCTCGGAGGGGCTCAGAGTAGAGCCGCTGCTCCTCCACATCAAAAGGAGCCAGTTGAGGTGGTTCGGGCATCTGACAAGGATGCCTCCTGGGCGCCTCCTGGGCGACGTTTTCCGGGTATGTCCCACTGGGAGGAGGCCCCGGGGCAGACCCAGGACACGCTGGAGAGATTATATCTCTCGGCTGGCCTGGGAACGCCTTGGTGTTCCCCCGGATAAGCTGGAGGAGATGGCTGGGGAGAGGGAGGTCTGGGCTTCTCTGCTTGGGCTGCTGCCCCTGCAACCCGGCCCTGAATAAGTGGAAGAAAATGAATGGATGGATGGATGGATGGATGGATGGATGGATGGACATTTCATTCTTAAAATTTGATTAAGGAAACAGCTCAAATTAAACTAAAGGATTTCTTTAATATGCAGTGACACCAGTGTGAATTCAAAGTGTCAGATTACAATATAAACAGATCTTTTGGAGGTTAAGTTGATTAACAGGAAAGTTGTGGTTTTTTTTTAATTTTATCTATTTATTTTTACATAATAAAACTGCTATAACACATTAATGGATAATCAGAAATGGATCAGTTCAGTTTATGGACAAGTCCCATGTCAGCTCCTCTCTGGGTATTTCCTTCCTTCTTAGAGTTTCACTTCATTTTCCTGAACCTGGGATCACATGATTGTCTCAGTCTGAAGCTCTGTAACACGGCAAGGACTCTTTAATTTTTTCTCTGCAGAAACAGCAAAAATTTGCCTTATAGTTCAAGCTAACTGGGAAACATCTGGAATTGGGAAGACGTGACAAAGGAAGCTGACCAACGATCTGTCTGACATCTTGTGCGTGAGTATGAACAGAAGCTCAGAATATGAAATCCTATTGTTGTCAAAATGTTCGAGGTATTTTCTAATTTATTTTGAAACAGTTACTAAAATGTTGATATCCTGTAACTTAAAGTGCAGAACATTTCTCCTGAATGTTTCTAGTGCTGTCTTGAAGTACTTTGTGCGTTTCAGGAAGTACTGAAAAGCGCAATCTCAGATAATGCATTCAGTATTTATGTTTGAATGTTTAAACGTTCTTTAATGTCAAGTTCTTCCCCACTTTTAACTCTGCTGATCCTGTTTGGATTGTGGATCAACTGAAATGTTAGAAAATGTTGTTCAGATGTGTTGAACTGACTGAATGTTAATGGACTGAAGCTTCCAGTCAGAGTGAATCAGTGTGTGTCAGTGAATGCATCGTGTGTGCTTCATGGCTCCATCTAGTGGACTGATAGTAGAAGTAGAGCAGCTGATGGCAGCTTCCTCTGCCTCACGCTGCTGTCTGACTGCATTCAGCTGACACTGAGAGGAAGCAGAAAAGAAGCAGCTGATATTTGGACAGCACACATGATGGAAAGGAGGATTTCAGTTGATGTGCACATGAATGATTTGTGTTTCCTCTGCAGGTGAAGGTGGAAAGTGTGTGTGAGCTGATGTGGATGTGAATTCAGCAGCATGGATCAGTGTGAGGACAGAGAGGAGGGAGTCCCTCCCTCTAAAACCACTCTGTGTGGGGAACATGAGAGCCAGACCAAAGCTCAGAGGTGAGATGAACATCTCTAACTGTCCATGACTCTTCTCCATGTCACAGCTCAGCACTCACATCACTGCTCCATCATTATTCACAGGAACCAACCTGGACCTGAACCCAGCTGTGTGTCCTTAAAGAGTGACTGGTCAAAAGCGAATATTTTAGATTTTCAAAAAACAACATTATATAATGTAAAGTAAGTGCCTCTCATTATTTAGATTGCGCTGAAAAATATCCCAGGGGGACAATTAAGTTAAATTAAACTATAATTAATTAACTGAAAAAATTGTTAACTTGTTTTTTCAAACTTTCGTTTTTCTCTTTTTCTGTTGGGCTCCATTGCAGACCAGATTTTTCTGGACCTGAACCCAGCCTTGTGTCCTTGAAGAGTGACTCATCAATGTATATCCCTGTAGGTTTTAAGGAAGCACACCATTCGGTTGCAGAAAGGTAATCTGTATCTAAATGTTGGAAGTGACTTTATATAAACAGTTTGACTGAATAAAGTCTCTGACATGTTTAATGTCAGGTCAGATCTGTTTCACACACATTTCTATATTCATGTTTAAAGTGGTGTGTGTTGGAGTTTATTTCAAAAACACAATAGTTAAAGTGTAAGGTGTAGTATCAGGTAAATTATAAGAGGTAGGAACAACATTAAGCTACTCACGCAGAGGAGAACGGCTGCTGCTGCCATCATCATCCGTCATCATTTCTGCTACGCTGACAGGGCTAGGGGCCAGGACTGTACTCTTCGGATTTTTGGGGGATGTTGCTAACTCCGGGTCTGATAACAGGCACCACACCCGCAGTAGATGTGCACGGTGTGAGGTCTCGCAGCAAGCTATCAAACAAGGCGCATTTCTCGGCTTTAAAAAAAAACAACAACAAAAAAAACGCTATGCATCGCCAGGCGTTTCATCAGATTCGAGGAGTTACCTCCTTTGCACAGTATCAGCTTAAAGCACTTGTTGCAGGCTGCTGAGTTTGCATCTTTTGCTGTGAAGTACAGCCAGACTTTGACCGCGTCGCCTTGGGCATTTTTAATCTGTAGCTCTGCTCTAAAAGAACAGCCGTACCTGGGCCCGCCTACTATCCTCGGAACCGTAAAATGCAAATCCAAAGTGTATGACATCTCAGTAAAAAAAAACGCACCGAAATGTGCACTGCTTTTCGGTCTGGTTACTACCGTTTATGTCAGAACCGGTGCCATCATGGCACCGGACACCGGTACCCATCCCTAGTCAGAAGAAAACTGGAAATGTTAGATGGGCATAAGTGAATGTTTTCGCCTTCGGGGCCAGGTTAGACATCAGCCGAGGAGGAGCTGCGCGAAAAGAGATGTGACGACATGAGTCAGTTTCAAGTCACCCCACCGGAGAAGTTCACTTTTAGGTCCGATGACTGGACAAAATGGATAAAGCGTTTGCACCTGACTCCTGAGGAGGCGAGCGATTATGGTTCGGATAAAGTTGGATGCTCACTTTGTACTTTTAGGTGCATTTACCCCCACTCTCTGGACTGGAGTGTTGGTCGGAGCGGTTTTTCCACCTACAGCCTCGGATACACACCTGTCGATCTTAAAAAGCTAAACACTGCCCTATAAACTTATCACACTCCAACACTACATGCTCAAATGTCTCCTCTAGTCCACAGAATTCACTATTCCCTGTGTCATCTTTACCCATCTTTTTAAGTGTGCTATTCAAGCCTGTGTGACCAAATCTTACTCTCGAGATTATATCCTCTTCTCTTCTATAACTTCTTCTACACTGCCCAACTATTTTCTGTGTGCTATAATAATATCTGCCTTTCCCTTCTCTGTCCCATTGTGCCTGCCACTGCTCCTTTAACTTTACCTTGATTATACTTTTCACCTTGCTTTTACTGTATTTTATGGTCATACCTACATGACTTCTTGCTGCACCTTTTGCAAACTTATTGGCCTGTTCATTGCCATCAACACCGATATGCGCAGGAATCCATAAGAAATCCACTTCTATCCCTCTGCGTTTAATTCTATACAATAAATGAAGTATATCAAAAACAATATCTTGCCTAGAGTCCGAAGACATATTACCTATACTCACTAACACGCTGCTAGAGTCCGAACAAACCAAATACCTCCCTAGTGGTGCCTCCTCCACCCAGTTCAAATCCATTAAAATGTTTAAAGGCCTTTGGGGGTTTAAAGGTTTAAATACGTAAGAGAAGATGAGGCCATATGAGACACCTCGGAGAAACATACAGCTGAACCAAATCTGAAAGAAGACACAGATTACCAAAATAAAACAGGAAGTAACAGAATACAAAACACAGAAATGCAGACTTTACATAGAGAACACAGACAATGAAAACTAAAATAAAACAAACAATATAAATAAGCTAAGATAATGAATTGACCCAGATAACTTTAACCACTTTAAACATGACCCGAGGAAATAAAAAACAACAACAAGGAAACATTTCAAAAAAATGTAAAAAACTTAAAAATACCACAAACTCACCAAGATAAATTCAGATTTATCTCGGGTGACTGGAAAATGTTTGACAGTAATAGCTAAAATTTCATAAAAGTTATGTGTTAAAAATATACGTTAGAAAGAAATATGCCTCTTCAAGACACGTATAAGTAACATATATCTTTGTATTTAGAAGAAATGGTTCTGTAATTGACTACTAATATAGATGTTTTCTGATAACTAGAAGGTGACCTGTGAAACCAGTTATAGATATAGATAGACTGCCTTGCTCTAGGGAATTTTAGCTGAAACTAATGGAAAGCTGTTGTGATAAAACCAAACTTAGCTAACATTTTCAAACAGCTGCAGGCTGAGCTGCTGATTATCAATGGGATTATCAGGACTAGTAAAAATTTACGACTAAAGGGAATCATCTGATTCACTGCTCACATTCAGACCTCACTTCATGAGCCTTTAGCTTGTGTTTGACTCTGTATGAACAGACCTGATGTAAACTAATTCTTCATGATTCCTCCACAGAGTGGACCAGGAAAGCTCAGAGGTTGCCAGAGATCAGTCTGACCGGCAGGATCATGCACATCTGGACTCCATATTTAGGGTCTGTACAGGGTGTGAGGGTTACTCAGACCATGGCTGAGATTGGTGGGTGGATGGGATGTGGGGATGTGTCTGTGAAGGTTCTCAGTCATCCAGGTCATCGTAGTCTAAGGAGCTTGGAAAGAAAAGTGTCTGGACTTCTTTAAGTTGCTTGAAGACGTTTCACCTCTCATCCGAGAAGCTTTTTCAGTTCTAGGGTCAAATGGTGGAGAGTCCTAGATCTAAGTCCTCGAAAGAGTGACCTCTTTCCAGTGTTCACATTTTGGACAGAGAAGACAGATGGTTTGAAATAGGAGTGGAAGAAGTCATCTATGTCCACTGTGAACAACCATCTTCGAACAGAGGTGGTCGCATACGACACCAACTGTCTGCCATCTATAATTCAGTTTTGAGATCTCTTCCCAGATGCCTTAACGCCCACTCATATCCTGGGCCATTTCACCTCAGGAATCACTTGGTAGGGTGGGGCTGGTTTCACAATGAGCTCACCCGAAACTTTGGCTGATCGTGACTACACCCATTTTCACACCTTGGCTTGTGTGATTAGGTAGAGGATAATTAGCGGGTCCATTGTCCCTCTTGAGGGGATTCTCCAACAGGGCTTAAATCTGGGACTCTCGACCATTTGACCCTAGAACTGAAGAAACTTCTCGGATGAGAGGTGAAACGTCTTCAAGCAACTTAAAGAAGTCCAGACACTTTTCTTTCCAAGCGTCTTAGATGTGGGTGGTAGTGTTTGTTCAAAGTCTGAATGTCCCAGGGATAGAAGCTGTTTGTGAGTCTGGAGGTGTAGGACCCGATTGACCTGAGGCATTGATCAGAGGGCAGGAGGTCAAAAAGGTGGTGGGTGGGATGCAAGGGATCCCCTGTGATGGCCCTCTTTTTCCCTACACAGGAGGGTGGCAGAGCGCAGGCAATTAGTTTTTGGGTGGTGTTAATTACCCTGCACAGCCTTCCTGTTCTCAGTTGTGGCCCCTGCATACCAAACACCCAGGCAGTAGGAGAGCACACTCTCCACTGAAGGGCTGAAGAAGGCCAGCAGCAGCTTCTGGTCCAGGTTCTGGTCCACTACAGAATACATGCCCCAAAATGTATTTTGCAACGTATTCCGTTACGTTACTCAATGAGAGTAATGTATTCTGAATACTTTGGATTACTTAATATAGTATCATGCTTTTTACAACTACATGAATGTATTATTGCTGTGTGATTTATTACTTTTACTGAAGGTTACTCGCCATATCAATTCCAACTAGACTATATAATAGCTTACTTACAACTGGGCTCGTCAGGCACTCTTTTTGGCTGGTTATTATTGTATTTACATGCTTCCATCTCCCGTTTCTGGTCGGTGACAACTTGTACTTTTTGACTCTCCTGTTTCTCCCTCCCCTGCATTCATAGACACGTAACGGGTATGGCAGTCCATTCTCCCTGCAGCACGCCCATGAGGCTACATTCTTTAGGGCTATGCCTGTAACACTCTGCCTATTGCTTTCATATTATTATTTTTAAAAATATTTCGTCACGTTATTATGTGGCCACAAGCAGAGGTGACATGGGCTGCAAAATTGAGACACAGGCATTAGAGCCTCTTAATGCGTGTTTTGTTTGGGTTTCCACTGGCGTGGAATTACCAGAAATAAAGAAGGTACAGCCTAACATATGAAACAGGAAAAGACCGTTGTGTAATCCATTTATTTTGACAAAGTAACTGTATTCTGAATACCACCTTTTTAAACGGTAACTGTAATGGAATGCAGTTACTAATATTTTGTATTTTAAATACGTGACGCCGGTACATGTACTCCGTTACTCCCAACACTGACATTAGTGCAGGAAAGTTATTCCACCTCAGTTCACAAAACAAATTTAATGAATTTATTTACAGCCCAGCTTGTCTGAGCTAGTGAAACGTGACACTGACCAGTTACTCAGAATATTCTGAGATGTAGTGGTGTTGCTTGTCTTCACGTCTGGTTATGGATTTGTCCACAACCATAATTAACATTGTAGGACACTGTGGCAATGAAGGACCTGACGACAGCAGCATTGCAGCTTTAAACATAGTGACAATAAAAAGCCATTCTATTCTGTTACAAGAACAGTGAAAAGCAGTTTGGCATCTCTCCATGTGTGTGGAGTACACAATAGCGTAAGTATTTACACAATAACAGACAAATTTACATTTACACAACAACGATATGTACAAGTTCTACATACAAGCACATACATACATACATGTATATATACACATATTTGCATCCGTACATGCATACACACACACATATTTCCAGTGTGATCAGTGATATTGCACATTGAGTGAGTGGGGGGGGTGGGGGTGGGTGCTGTTGGAACTATACTAAATAACGTTATAATAAATACAGTTTAAAGAGGTAGGGGTGTTGGTTGCATTGAAGTATAAACAGAAATACGATTTATAAATAAGGTGTAATGTCCATCAGGGTGGAGGATAATCAGACATTTTTCATTGTCTACTTTTCCAGAGTGCAGCTTTCCAGCTGCTCTGCTTCTGTAGCACACACACACACACACACACACACACAACCTCCTCAGGTCCCGACAACATCTTAAACAGGGGAGACATGATTATATGATGGGGCTAGGTGTGTGAGACAGCCTCCACTGACACCATACCCTGAACCCACCACTCTACCTTTCCCCTGCAGCTAGCCACAAACCAGAACCCGCCCCAGGCACCAATAAAGCTTATGGAAAAGTTATAACTGTCACGGCTGAAACAACTCAACCAGTGTCCTGTACACACACCACAGAGTCCAATTTGCTCACTAATGTTTTGCACTGCCGGTCTGTGGTCAGCAGGCCCAGCTGAAGCCGCAGGAGTGAGTTGAGGAGTTGTGTGATGATGATGGTGGGGGCACCATCTTTTCCGGGATGAAGTGTCGGGTGGTGTAGCAGTGACCAGCTACGGGGAAACTGCCAGTTGGTGCCGGGAATACCAAGTGGCAAGAGTCTCTAGGAAGGCCACAGAATCCTCTTTGCCCAGGCCATCCATGCCAAACAGTTCAAACTTGAAGCATGCTCTTAAATCCTTAATAATGCGAACCAGCTCCCTGACATTCAGGAAGTTCTGGGGAAAAACAGTGGAAGACAGGAAGGCATCCAAGAAGACGACTTGAATGGGTTTCTTTGGAGCATCCGCGGTGTGGATGACTGCCCGGCAGTAATCCCATAGCTGTCTGAGCAATTTCTCCTCTGTGAAAGCGCCTGAGTCTGCTGGGTCCATGCTGTGGTGGATTCGTACTGTCATGGCTGCTGGGTGGTGTTTGTGGAAAAGGACCCAAAATGCAGTCTAAGGCTGTGATGCAAGTGACTGTTTATTTACAAAGTGGCATAAACAGAAAATGAGGAGCAAAAAACTTCAAAAACCTAGACTGGGAAAACTAATAACAAAACCTAAATGCATGACACACGGGATGAGACGCAGCAAGCCACGCAGACCACCAACTTACACAGTAACGCAGACAAACCCACACTGAGCACAGACCGACACCCACTATGTCAGGGGTCGGCAACCTTTCTGATGACGAGTGCCATCTAAAATTTCCTCAGAAGTCAATGTGCCATATGATTGTATTAGCAATAAATTCAATAACGCTCTATATTAACAGTTACACACTATATAGAACAACTTTATACAATTATATTTGTTTGCAGATGTTGGCAGCTATCAGCGAATAGTTATCAGCTATTTTGAAACAAAAAAGACACTTTTTATCCATAACAGCAAATGAACTGTACAACAGAAAATGCAAATGCCATTTATGGTCTCCTCACAACAATTATAAGAAAAATAAACTGGGCCAATATGGCATGTTTGTTAATACAGAGATACACATGTTAATGTGATCTCTGGTCTCCCACTCAGAGACACAGGTCTCCGAGTGTCCAGCATTCAGACGGCTACCTGAGGACACTCTTCATGTGAGAGAAAATTTGCTCACAGATATGTAGAACCAAATACTGTCAATAATCCCTCTGCAATGCTCTGAAGATGATTAAACTTGTCACGTAGTGATGCCCAGCAGGTGAAAATGCAAGCTCCGTGAACACGCACAGCTGTTGATTCCAGCTGCGTTTGTAGTTCTCCAAACTTTGACCCCCCCAGAGTCGAGCTTTTCAGTTCAATCAGCTGCATTTCGATGTTGCATTAACTGGCATTAACTCAGCCAGTTAACTGGACTGGGACACAAAATTGGCCCGGTCATTTTGACTAGATACCGGCCCACCAGGTATTATAGGAAAAGCCATAAAGCCTTTGAATGAAAACAAACACTGTTGTGACAGTGATGTACACTGTCTTGTTGGTAAATGTATGATTTCTATAAATTTTACGTCAGATAAAAACTCTGGTTGTAAGATTCAGATAATTATTTAATAACAGCCAGACATTTTAAATGAGAATAAGTAAGAAAAGTATTTCTTAGTGCCCCCCTTTCCCTGTTAATGCCCTACCTGGCCCCCTGGCAACACTTTGCTAGATCCGCCCCTGCACAGTTACCAGCTGTCAGCTACATAGAAAAGGATCCTGGTGTTATTTGTCTCTCAGAAACAGTTCATAACTTCCCTTCAACTCATTCATGTGACCTAAAAGGTAAACCTGTTTCTCCATCACCTGTTCAGCTCTGATGATTCAGTAAGGACATCTCCTGGTTTCATCTTCATGTTTCCCTCTCACCACATATCCAAACCGATATCATGACCAGCAGCTTTTACAGCTGTGGCTCCAACAAACATCAGCTGATACTAGAAATTAATATTAAATAAATTCTAACAACAGCTTATCAAGCTTAAAGGTGCTGCTGTTGTTTAGCGCGACATCCGCTGGTTTCCCCTTTCTGGCGCAAAGTGGGCGATAAACAAACAAGAGAGAAAAGCTGATCAGCTGATCATTGATCAGTTTCATGATTGAAGTAGCAACAGGCGAGAGGAGGAGAGAATATGAGAGGAGAAGAGGCAGCTGACAGCGTAAACACAGAAAAACTCCAGCTTTGTGTCTTTTTTTTTTTTTCCATTCTAGCTGAAGTCCGGGACAAACTGTGTTCCTTTTCAGCTCAATACGAAACGTGTAATATTTTCTCTGAATACGGGACATTTCGCTTTTTACGGGATGATTGGCAACTCTACTAACTAACCTTATGAATAAAATAAAGTTCACTATTAGTAACATCATAGCACCCACCCAGCTGTATAGAAACTCCGTCATGCTAGCTAGTACGCAGTACGAGTTATTGTAACTGACTCTAAGAAGTCAGCATAACGAAAATAAACTCCACCTAAACTTGGTTTATATCTGACCCAGATAGAAGTTATGACCTGCAGTCTTACCTGAAGTTCAGTTCACCTGATACTCGGACCAGCGGCCGCTTCGGGTCTCTCCGCCTCCCCTTTCCCTCATCCACCTGCTGCCCTCTGTGGAAGCTCCGCCATAGACACCACCAAACAACTGAGTTATTTTTACACATCGGCCAGCATCTGGCCAATCCACCACCTCTCATTGTTTATACCCTTATTAAATTTGGAGAGAAGAAAAAAAAAAAAAAATTCATCGGCCCATAAAAACAAAAAAATCACCATGGCCAGTCCAGCTATGGTCTTGCCACCAGTTAACCCTTCAAGTGCGAGCTGTGGCACACTTGCCGACCCCTGCACTATATATACACACAGAAAGTAATTAGGAAATGACACACAGGAGGGAAGCACAGCTGATCCTAATTCACATGATGACAGGGAAATGGAAGCTGAACACAGTGATATCACATGTGGATCTACAAAATAAAACAGCAAGTTCTCAGACAGTTTAACAGAATACAAAATCAGAATGAAACTAGAACATGAGAAAATAATAATAATAATAATAATAATAATAATAATAATAATAATAATAATAATCACAAAACGCTGGGTCCCTGACCCAGGACCATGACAATTAGTACTTCACTGGTGTGACTTCTGAAAGTCACAGTATTTTTCAACAGCAAAGGAAAGGAAATGGAAATATTTGGGGGAATTTTAACTTGTTGATTTTTAAAAATATTACTTAAGAGATTTCCTGTTACTAGGATGTGAGGTCAAATTATAAGTAAGAGTAGTGATCATGAAGGGAAATTCTGATTGCATTTTATATGTGGTACAGTTTAAATTTTAGTTTTAGTTAGCAACCTGTTGTCTTAGAATGGAGTAGTATATAATGAACCCAACACCCCATTATTTAAGGATTATTTTTAGTGTGAGAGACACCAAAATATGATATTTGTATTGGAAACATTCTGGCTGAAGTCCAGTGTATCCAGCATGGATCTGATGTTTCACTTCATGATTTCACACTGATTGAATCATTCATATTCTATTCTATTCCAGCTGCTGGAGGAAAACATTGTTAATTTTGTAAAGAATGAGCTGAAGAAGATTCAGAAGATTCTGGGTCCAGATTACCCAGAATGCTTAGAGAGTCATGGGGAGGATGAAGACTTGTTGAAGGCTGAGAATGAAAAGCAGATGAACAGCAGCAGAGAAGCATTTGTGAAGCTCACTCTGCACTTCCTGAGGATGATGAAGCAAGCGGAGCTGGCTGATCGTCTGGAGAGCAGTAAGACGGTTACTCTAAATATTTAAAATGGTAGTAGAATAACATTACATTTGCGATCTGATATTATATATCTACCTCTGAAAGCAGAACTTGTTGATGTTTTTATTGTAAGGCTAAATCCTCTGTGTGTTCTTTAAGAAATTCCCAGCATATGCCAGAATAAACTTAAATGTGCTTTAAAGAAGAAGTTCCAGTGCATGTTTGAGGGGATCGCTAAAGCAGGAAACCCAACCCTTCTGAATCAGATCTACACAGAGCTCTACATCACAGAGGGAGGGACTGCAGAGGTCAATGGTGAACATGAGGTCAGACAGATTGAAACAGCATTCAGGAAACCAGACAGACCAGAAACAACAATCAGACAAGAAGACATCTTTAATGGCTCATCTGGAAGAGATGAACCAATCAGAACAGTGTTGACAAAAGGAGTGGCTGGCATTGGGAAAACAGTCTTAACACAAAAGTTTACTCTGGACTGGGCTGAAGGCAAAGCCAACCAGGACATCCAGTTCATATTTCCATTCACTTTCAGAGAGCTGAATGTGCTGAAAGAGAAAAAGTTCAGCTTGGTGGAACTTGTTCATCACTTCTTTACTGAAACCAAAGAAGCAGGAATCTGCAGCTTTGAAGACTTCCAGGTTGTGTTCATCTTTGATGGTCTGGATGAGTATCGAATTCCTCTGGACTTCCGCAAAACTAGAGTCCTAACTGATCCTAGAAAGTCCACCTCAGTGGATGTGCTGTTAATAAACCTCATCAGGGGGAACCTGCTTCCTTCTTCTCGCCTCTGGATAACCACACGACCTGCAGCAGCCAATCAGATCCCTCCTGAGTGTATTGACATGGTGACAGAGGTCAGAGGCTTCAGTGACCCACAGAAAGAGAAGTACTTCAGGAAGAGATTCAGTGATAAGAAACTAGCTAGCAAAATAATCTCCCACATCGAGACATCACGAAGTCTCCACATCATGTGCCACATCCCAGTCTTCTGCTGGATCACTGCTATAGTTCTGGAGGATGTTCTAAAAACCACAGAGGGAGAAGAGCTGCCCAAGACCCTGACTGAGTTGTACATCCACTTCCTGGTGGTTCAGGCCAAAGTGAAGAAGGTCAAATATGATGGAGGAGCTGAGACAGATCCACACTGGAGTCCAGAGAGCAGGAAGATGATTGAGTCTCTGGGAAAACTGGCTATTGATCAGCTGCAGAAAGGAAACCTGATCTTCTATGAATCAGACCTGACAGAGTGTGGCATCGATGTCAGAGCAGCCTCAGTGTACTCAGGAGTGTTCACACAGATCTTTAAAGAGGAGAGAGGACTGTACCAGGACAAGGTGTTCTGCTTTGTCCATCTGAGTGTTCAGGAGTTTCTGGCTGCTCTTCATGTACATCTGACCTTCATCAATTCTGGAGTCAATCTGCTGGAAGAACATCAAAAAAACACCCAGACAGAGAATCACTTCTATCAATGCGCTGTGAACAAGGCCTTGCAAAGCACAAAAGGACACCTGGATTTATTTCTGCGTTTCCTCCTGGGTCTTTCAGTGCAGACAAATCAGAATCTCCTACAAGGTCTCCTGAAACAGATAAGAATTAGTCCCCAGACAAATCAGGAAACAATTAATTACATCAAGAAGAAGCTCAGTGAGAATCTGTCTGCAGAGCAAACGATTAACCTTTTCCACTGTTTATATGAACTGAATGATCGTTCTCTAGTGGAGGAGATCCAAAGGTCCCTGAATTCAGGAAGTCTCTCTACAAATGAATTGTCTCCTGCTCAGTGGTCAGCTCTGGTTTTTATCCTACTGTCCTCTGATGACCTGGATGTGTTTGACCTGAAGAAATACTCTGCTTCAGAAGACGCTCTTCTGAGGCTGCTGCCCGTGGTCAAAGCTTCTGAAAAAGCTCTGTAAGTTTTAAACTTTTTTGCTTTAAAGATACTGCTATATTTTCACTAGCAAAGAAAAAACCAAATATCTTAAGATTCTTTTGATGTCTCACCAGACTTGGTGGCTGCAACCTCTCAGAGAGAAGCTGTGAAGCTCTTTACTCACTACTCAGCTCCCAGTCCTCTAGTCTGAGAGAGCTGGACCTGAGCAACAATGACTTGAAGGATTCAGGAGTGAAAGTGCTGTGCCGAGGACTGGAATCTCCACACTGTGAACTGGAAACTCTCAGGTCAGGGGTTCTAAAATGTTTTAATTATGGTGATTTCAAATCTGGTTTGCATTGAGTCAGACTATGAGGGAATGGGTCTACTGGAATTTTAAAGTATCTATTATTATTACTTTTGTAAAGTGGAACCTTTAGTGTTTTATTATTATTATTATTATTATTTAATTTTTATTTTCATTTTTTAAATTTTATTTTCACTACTTTGTTTTGGATTTAAATATTTCAAAGATTAGATGTTTTGTGGGCAAATTTGCTCCAAATGTTTATAATTCCTTGGATTGAATAATGATTTAAATAATCTTGTAAATTAACTTAATGTCTTCATCTGGTCAACATTTTAGTCTTTGCATAAATTTATTTATGACCAAATGCCTGTAAACTAATAACACTCCCACTAGCGTTAGTTCTACTTTATGTAGGTTTTGCTAACTGTAGACTTTAGTTTTTAAGTGCTAAATGTTACTTCATTTAAAAAAAAAAAAAAGGTAGTCAACTGCACCACACTTCTCTATGAGTATGTCATGTATCTGCAGCCTGTCAGGATGTATGATCACAGAAGAAGGTTGCTCTTTGCTGACAAAAGCTCTGAGCTCCACTTCCTCACGTCTTAAAGAGCTGAAGCTGAGCTACAATCATCCTGGAGATGCAGGCGTGACTCTGCTTGAGCAACTGAGACTGAAACCTCTCAGGTATGGAGAGACTTGTTTGTAGCCAAAGATGATGTCTAATAGAGGAGAACTTTTTTTCTTTACTCTTAATATACCTAGTAGAGTAGACAACAGAGTCTACTGACAGTAGCAACATGACACAGAAAATAAAAACATGTACAGAATATATTCATTTATTTATATATATATATATATTTAAACTCCTTTAATTATACTTTAAGTGTTTAAGTAATTGGTTAGTCTGTATTGCTCTTCACAATCCGTATTGCTCTCTTTCCTTTGTTTTGCTTAACTCCTGTTTCTCCGTTTGGTGTTTCCTTTCTTTCTCCACAGTCACTCTTGTTCCCATGTCTGTTTCTCCCAGTGTCATACCTTTTTGTCTTAGTGTTTGTGTTCATAGTTATCATACTTCCTGTTTTATTTTGACTGTTTAGTTTTGGTTCACCTGCTCTGTCATTCCAGCTGTGTTCTCCCCTGTTTTCCATCCGCTATCCTCTGTGTACTTATGTCCTCTGTCTTCCTCTGCTTGGTGTCACGTTGGCCTCATTGCTCTGTGTTTCAATGTCCTCCTTGTTTCCCTCTTTTGATTGTATCTCCTAAACTCAGAAAAAGAGCACTATTGAACACTAACTTTATTTTGGCAGATATTAGAAAGCCAAAGTTCATTACACGCAGTGAGAAAAAGTAAATGTGGAAAATATTATAGGCGGGAGTTTTCTTCTAACATGTGGTACTAATAAATGGCACATGTGGACTATTCCATCCTGACCAAAGCACCTCCCTAAAAGTAATGAGTTGGGGAACTAAAGGGTCATACAAATTTATCTTTACATGAAATGCTCTTCAATACACATATGGATTAAAGTGTATATCTGAAAATCTTGGCTGTTCCTTTATCAGTGTCTAACAGTATGAGAGCGATGTAATGTCCATGTGTGCATGCTGAAAGAGACTGTGCTGGTCTGACCCCCCTCCTCCTTTCAGGGTGGAGCCTGCTGGAGTCCGATGGTTGAGACCAGGTCTGAGGAAGTGTAAGTGTGTTTTTAATGTGATTCATGAAAACAAAGCAGCTCACATTCAACCATCGTCAAACTGTCACATCACTCATTCACATCTCTGATGTCAGGAGTCATCATCAAAATGTCAATCAATGAACAGATGATGGATCAATAACTGCAGCTGGATTGTGTTTGTTCTCTCCATCAGATTCCTGTCAACTCACAATCGACACAAACACAGTACACACAAACCTCAAACTGTCTGACAACAACAGGAAGGTGACACGTGTGAAGGAGGATCAGTCATATCCTGATCATCCAGACAGATTTGATGGTGATTGTCAGCTTCTATGTAAAGATAGTGTCACCAGTTGCTGTTATTGGGAGGTAGAGTGGAAAGGAGAGGTTTATATATCGGTGAGTTACAGAAGAATTTCAAAAAAAGGAGACAGTAAGGTCTTTGTCTTTGGAAGGAATGATCAGTCCTGGTGTCTGTTCTGCTCTGATGTTAAGGGTTACTCTGTCTTACACAACAACACAGAAACATATCTGCAATCCTCCTCCTCTGTCTCTAACAGAGTAGCAGTGTATGTGGATTATCCTGCTGGCACTCTGTCCTTCTACAGAGTTTCCTCTGACACTCTGATCCACCTCCACACCTTCAACACCACATTCACTGAACCTCTTTATCCTGCATTTACAGTCTGGTTTCCTGGTTCTTCAGTGTGTCTGTGCTGAGTTGAGTGTAAAGAGTGTCCTCCTGTTAGAGAAAAACACTGACTGTTGAAAAGATAGTTCAGTCTATACATGTCTGTCTCTTTCAGTCAGAAACACAGTTTCAGATAATCAGTCAGTTGTAACTATTCTAAATGATTCCTTGTAAACGTCTTCCTCTTCAGCCCTTTAAAGGTGGAAGCTACAATTATTTCAGGATCCACATGTTGTTTTTCTGTTTTTTTACACTCAAAGCTTCACATTGAATATTGGTATGTTGTTATTGGTTGGTTTATGACACCAACTGTCTGCCATCTATAATCCAGTTTTGAGATCCCTTCCCAGATGCCTGCGCAAATTTGCGCAGGATAGTAAACCTAGTGTTAATGCCCACTCACATCCTGGGCCATCTGATCTCAGGAAATCACATGATAGGGTGGGGCTAGGTTTCACAATGAGCTCACCCGAAACCTTGGCTGATTGTGACCTACACCCATTTTCACACATTGGCTTGTGTGATTAGGTAGATGATCAATAGGGAGTCCATTGTCCTTCTTGGAGGGACACTCCCACAGGGCTTAAATCTGGGACTCCCCACCATTTGACCCTAGAACTGAAGAAGCTTCTCAGATGAGAGGTGAAACGTCTTCAAGCAACTTAAAGAAGTCCAGACTCTTTTCTTTCCAAGCTTTTCCAATGCATTCTCTTGGCAGAGAGTTTTGAGTTTTGTTCAAAAAAGAATAACTTTATATAGGAACAAAATATATATCACATATGCAGGACACCTTCTTAAACTAGTTTTTAAAAAAAAAAAAATAACAAACCTAAAAAGATACACTAGGTACTAGATACATCTTCTAATGAGTTTTGGCAAACAACCATTTGACTAACATGTGTGTCTCACCTGCTCTTGTTCCATCTCTGCTCTGTCCTCATTCTCCTTTTCCCTCTCTGCTCCTCTCTCTCCCTCTCTGTTCCTCTCTCTCCCTCTCTGCTCCTCTCTCTCCCTCTTTGTGCTGACAATCAAGCCAAACACCAACATCATCAAATATACAGTTGAAACCAGATATTTACATACTCTTCAGATAAAAACACAAACGCTTTTTTTAAATGGTAAATCATTAATCAGACTAAATGTTTATTTTTTTTGATTGAAAAATATAAAAAACATATTTGTTAAATTTAAGAGTAAAGAGAGAAATTGTCTGTATTTCTTAATTGTAAATGGCACCAAATTGTGTTCAAAATTCAGCCACACTTATGGAGCTCCACAATTCTTTTCCTGGTGTTTTGGTTGATATCTCTTGATTTTCCCATGTCAAAGAAACAGGCTCTGTGTGTTACCTTATATGCATCCACAGGTGTGCCACCAATTTACTCACATGGACTCTACTATCCTATCAGAAGCTTCTTCAGCTCAGAATGGAATCGTCTGGAGTTTTCTTATTAATTAACAATAAACTTAGTGTATATGTACTCCTAAATTTGATGAAAGTGATAAAAAAGAGCGCGCTCTCTCTCTTTATTCTGACATTTAACTAAATCAGGGCAGAAGTCCAGTAATAGAATCAAATGTCCCAGTAGTTACCAGATGGAACCCACCTGAGCACAATGACAGTCAGAACTCATTCTACAAGCTGAAGATGAGGGAAGAAACACCTGCCTGTCACCTCCTACCGACAAAACTCAAACATTAGAATAAACTAGCTCACTGGCCATTATGGTGTCTTAATTTGATATTTTTGTTCTCTCTTGGCTGACTAAACCGTGTAAGTCCTACAATGGCCACGATAGCAAAGATGTACTAGCGATGTAGCAAGGACAGGTACTTGAATTAGGAGGCCTACAAAAAACAGAATTCAGTTGACAGCAATCTGTAATCTATTGACATCTCGTGGTGAGAGTTTACAGACTGTACAATAAAAGAATTTGATCAGCACCAAAAGCTCCTTTAAAGCCCAAATGGGCAAAAGATGGCCTGATGCCCAGAAATGGCTCAGGGACTATTTCAATCCAACTAAATACAATTCCAAATAACACGGAAAATTATATCATAGTGTAACATAGTTAAATAGAATCAAAGTTAAATCCCGCTAAATGGGACATTGGCGCCACCTACTGTTGTAAAAGTCACCCTGCAACATTCACAAAGGGCAAGGGATTCTGGGTAATCGTCAGAATAATGGAGGATCGAGGTAAGGAATGCGCAAATGTCGTGGGGAAGAAAAATCATGTTGCAGGTTGTTAAAGTAATATAATCTGATCCGATTATTTTCTGTTGTTTATACATCATTTGTTGCGGGTCATTTCTCCAGTCTTTATGTTGAATTGAGTGCACGTTTATGTGAGATTTCTTTATTGGGAAGAGAGGAAAAAAATGGGAGCATAGTTAGCTAACTCTGTTGTTGCTTTCCCATTTAGATCTTGTGCTGATTGCCCACAACATTAAAAGAGAGCATTCTAACCATTGCCTTTTTGTTGTGAATGCAGGTATGTGACTGTGCCACACTGTTTAGAGAATTCACATTGTTTCATGTACAGCTTTGAAATATATTTCTATATTCCTTTCATTTCGGAAATTTAACATGCAATGTTAATGGTGTTGAGCTTTTTCTATTTTGGTTGTATAAATTTACCACTATACGATCACACTGCAAGTGGAAATGTAATCCTCAGAATAATGGAGGATTCCCGCGAGATCTTGTGCTGATTGCCCACGACATTAAAAGAGAGCATTCTAACCATTGCCTTTTTGTTGTGAATGCAGACCAGAGAAGACACTACACAGAGGTCACCATAGCACCTGTTAGAGCTTCCACATTTGCTACATTCACAGTTCAGTAATGTGGAACCTGGTTGAGTTGCAAAAGCTTCACTGAATAAAGCTGAAACTCATCACTGTTACTTAAATTCTGGACTTTAGTAAAATTTTAGCACTTTTAAAGTATTTGTATTTTACTTCAGAATCAGCAATACCCACTTCAGCTACAGTAGCAGTTAAGTTACAGAAAGCTGGATCTGGATTAAATATAAATCACGTGTATTTCCAGAAATCTTTCCCTGACTGCACACAATAATGCAGTCAAAAGGCTTTTTTTGTGCCAGTGCTGAAATTGCAGCTCTATTGTCCACTAGAAACAGGCTCCATAAGTGAGTCAGTCCTTTGGGATTACTTTACTAAAAGTTGCAGAATTATAGCAGAAGAAAACATGTTTATAGCTTGATACAAAAACAGTCTTGGTCCTTAACGCTAACTTCTCCCTCTGTAGCTGTAAGGTGGGTGAATCTTTTTGCAACTCACCTGTTTGATTTTATTAAAGCTTAAAGTTGGGGCTGTGGTCACTTCAATTGACAGGTGTGCTGACAGTTCTCAGGATCATGAACTGAATATTTTTCAGGGATTTTGAGCATTGAAGATGTAACATTAATCTGTTGGAATGCATAGCAAGCATTTTGTCCACCATTGTCTGACAGTTTCTAAGTCACACACACGAAGGTAAACTCTTCTGAATCTTGAGATGTAGCTGTGCTCTCCGGTTGCTCTGGAACCATGAGACTTTCTGCATCTATCTGAATCTGATCAACATTTCTACGCCAGACTGAGTTGGCTCCAACATTTATGATGTATGTCAGCGGTCTGGTCCATGACAGAATCATGCCAGACTGCCTTTTCTGACTTGGGTCTCTGTAGTCTCTGGCAAGTGTCCATTTGTTGCAGGATGATGGAGGGCTGAAGTGATATATCGTACTCCGTTACTCCTAAGGAAACGCTGGAACTCCTCTCCAGTAAACTGACAACCATTGTCACTTACGAGCTGTCGTGGCAGACCTGTGCGTGCAAACACTGACCGAAGTCTATTGATCGTGCTGGCAGCCGTTGCTTGCTTTACGGGGAAGATTTCTGGCCACTGTGAGTGAGCATCAACCACAACCAGGAACATTTGGTCCATAAATGGGCCAGCATAGTCTATATCAGGGGTCAGCAACCTTTAACACCCAAAGAACCATTTGGACCCGGTTTCCACACAAAAGACAAAGCTGGGAGCCGCAAATACTTTTTGACATTTAAAATGAAGATAACACTGTATATATTGTTTTTTACCTTTATGATTTGTGTAAACAACTAAAGTGTGTTGCTTATGAAATCAGTGAAGTGCTACAGAGAAAATTACGTTTTATTTATGTAATTAACACATTCTGAACTCTTAAAGAAATATAACAAAAAGGAAAGACACCTAGTGGAAGGTCTCTTAACCCTCTATTGCACGACTTCTTAATTATGGGGGAAATATTAATATTTCACCCTATTTTGGGGGAGCTTTAGGGTCCGTAATAATATATAAATCATAAAATTTGACACCCCCCAAACTGATATTGGTTTGTTGCTTCAAGGCAACATTGTGCGATAAGGGCAATCAAACACCAAGTTATTCTATAATAAGTTTTATTAGTACAGCAAGAATGAATAAATAAACAAACAACAAATAAACAATCTAAACATTTCACAGAACAATAAAACACCAAAATACATCCAACATTTGACCCCAACCCCATGCACGTGCATGCGCACAGACACACACACACACACACACACACACACACGCATTGTGTTTTCATCACTTCTGGTGACATTACATTAACTTATGTTCATTTCCTGGAGACTTATCGTGACCCTACCCATCACAAGTCCCTGCCTGAACCTTACCCTAACCCTGACTCAAGTCTTAATGATTTACCTTGCAATTTGTCCCCATAAAGTAGGCGAGACCTCACAATGTGAGTGTAAACAGATTTGTGTAAGTAATACATGTCAACACACACACACACACACACACACACACACACGCACACACACACACACACACACACACACACACGCACACACACACAATTACTTTACCAACTGACCCCTGAGCTTCCTAGTATCCCTCAAACCTGATTCAGGGATCCACTCCTCCATGTCACTGTTACTCCTTAAAAGCTCACCGTCCTCACTTTCTAAGGGAATCTGCCTAACTGCACATTCCCTTGGTTTCCTTCCATAAAAGGTTTTTACGTTCATGTCCTGTAATTATCAGTAGATTGTAAAGTAAAAAACATTGACTTTGATCATATAAATGCACACAAACACATCTCTACACAGATATGCTAATGCATTATATAGAAAAAAAATAGAGGCAACAAATGAAAATTAACAGTTTTGCTGTATAAATAAATTTTAAAAAGAACAAACAATCAAATATACTTCTTAACATATTCATGCACATGCAAGGATATTTATACACATTTATTTCACTATAAACCTGTAAAATAGTGATCCTTATCTTACCTCCTAATGGAGCTTGCAGAAAGGGGGAGGGGAGGGGTCCCCCCCCCCACCTTCAACTCATCATTTCATTGGACAGAGATGTGCCTGGTAGCAGTATTTGAAAAAAAAAAAAATTTTTTTTTTTGAAGGGCCAGTGTGAGACATGAAAATGTGGTTTGTTGTCTCAGGGCAATGCTATGCAGTAGAGCAGGGGTGTCCAAAGTCCGGCCCGCCCGCGGTCCATTTTTAATTGGCCCTCAAGTAATTTTATAAATAGAATAGAAAATGGCCCGCACTTCAACTTTTGCTTGAGTGTATTGCACTTCTTCGTTTTAACACCAGGGGGAGCTACTCTTGATCAAGCCAGTTGCTCTACCAAAAAGGACAATCACAGAAGAAATTCACCCCCAAGTTACCAAACATGGCAGAACCAAAGAAGCGAAAGGTAGAAAGTGAGTGCAGAAAATTTCAGACACGGTGGGAGAGTGAATATTTCTTCAAAGAATTAAAGGGGAAGTGTGTCTGTTTGATCTGCACTGAAACTGTGGCAGTTATGAAAGAGTATAATGTACGACGTCATTATGAAACCAAACATCAGGCCTATGCATCCTACACTGGTGCTGAGGGAGAGCAGAAATTAAAGCAAAGGGTAGCTATCCTGCGGGGTCAGCAACAGTATTTTTTTTCGTGCTCAAATTGTCCAGGAAAAGGCTCCAATAGCAGCTATGAGGTCGCCCAACTCATCGCAAGACATGGCAAGCCTTTTTCAGATGGAGACCTCATAAAACACGACCTCGTTAAAATCACCGAAATAATGTGCCCGAAATAAGTGCAGGACTTCAACAACGTCAGCATGTCCAGAAATCCAGTTGTGCCACGCACTGAAGACTGTCAGCCAACATTAAACTGCAACTGTCTGATAAAGCTGTGCTTTTGATTTTTACTCCATCGCATGCGATGAGAGCACCGATGCCACAGACGCCGCACAGCTGCTAATTGTTTTTTGCGGGGAGTGGACGAGAGCACGAGCACTTTAGGTGAGTAAAAAATATATTCCACAGTACCCGTGTGTTAATATGCAGGTACACATGCTTCAAATATCAATAATGTGCATCAATTCTGTCACTACCCTGCTTTTGCGCACCACTATCTTACATGCGTTTTTCTTGTTAACACACAGAGTACACACCGCTGTGCACAGCGCACGCACACGCAAAGTCAGCTGATCTCATCTGATGCAGATCTGCTCCCTGATCAAGTGACATTTGTCCGGACTTTTGGCACGAGTGGCGTACGAGGAGCACCGCAGCTGGATGTCCCGATTTACATACCCAGCGCAGCTGATACTCATCAGAATAATTCACTAAAATTATATGCACTCCTGTTATTAAGTCCAGTTCAGTCTGTTAATGTTGATAACCGTTTCAAACGAACGTTAACAGGTGTGTTGCTAAGTCTAAGAACTTAAATAACAAGCTTGAAATGTACCCGTCCCATTTTCCCCTTTATTGTTTTTTCTCTGTGCTGTAAATCTTCTGTCCAAGAAGAAATCTGCTGCTGTTCTGAGAATGAGCTACCAAAGCTTTTTTCTGAATAAATCAATAAAGATCCATTTATGGAAAGCTGTGATGAAGGCAGTTTTGTCTTTAATTATATTCAACAATATAAGACATTTGACCACTTTTAAATGATTTTTCTAACTTTAATACACTACAGTTAAGGTTATATACCTAATTTCTAGTAAGTGGCCCAGCCCCTCCTATATTTTTATGTATGTGGCCCTCAGTGAAAAAAGTTTGGACACCCCTGCAGTAGAGGGTTAAATGAATTTAAAAGCTGAACTTAAACATTTAGCAAACAAAAACTGTTGTGAGCCGCTACCCTTATATCGCCGTTGGGCTTTTGGAGCATAGCAGAGCCTTGACCTGAATTTTAAAAAATAACTGGAAAAAAAGCACTATGGTACTAAAAAATGAATATGCATAAATATTTATTTTACCTGGTTAATATATGTAGCGGGGCGTGGTCTGCATTGCCGCTGCAGGGGAGGCAGACACACCTGAGGCATCCGCTATCACGCCTTGCCACCTTAAAGTCTGTGCTATCTATGCTGTTGTGTTGGTATGTGTCAGGCTGTGAGCTGAAAAGCTATAACTGGCTGCATGCGTACAGCAACCGTGTGTGAAAAGTGGTCAATAAAGACCACGGTCTGCCGTGGTATGTTTACAATGGAACTTCTGTTCCTGAACCTCTGCACACACCGTTACGCAGGACTGTAAGCTGTCGTCTGTGAGGCGTGAGCGGTGTTTTTTTTTTTAAAAAACATAGTTCATGGTGGAGAATAGCTGCTGACATAATGTGGATCCGAAGAGCCATACTTGGCCTACTTGGTGTTAAAAGTCTCGATAAATGCACGGCGTTTCGGCGACTATACCAGTGTGATGCTTATTTTGAGCGATGAAAAAAATTTAATATAATTTTATTTTTATATTTCAAGATCACAATAATCTTCCAATTTAGAACTACAAGTTAAAAAAGAACTAACACAAATAAAATACCATACCAAAATACGATACCAAATCCTAGTCTGTACTGATATAGGCCTTTGTGAGTGTTTATCACCTTATATTCCCCGATTGTCTCTTCTACTTCCATCTGAAGATAAACCTGAGCAAGGTCAATTTTCAAAAAGTGTTTGCATCCTGCCACTGCTGTGAATATGTCTTCTATCCGTGAAAGTGGGTACTGATCTATGTGGAGAACTGGGTTCACTGAAACCTTAAAATCACCACATTTGCACACACTATCACTTGCTTTCTTGCTTACTGATACTATTGGTGTAGCCCAATCTGACCATTCCACCTTGGTGAGTATTCCTTGTTCTTCCTAGAGTTGGAGCTCTGCTTCGACTTTGGGTCATAAAGCACAAGGTACTTTGTGAAACCTTGTGAAAATCTTGGTTTTGCATTTTCCTCCAGTATGATCTGTCCTTTAATATTTTTCAGGGTGCCGATTCCATCTTTTAACACCTGTGCATGGTTATTAAGTATCTGTTTCAGTCTTTTATCCACAGAATCT
This sequence comes from Oreochromis niloticus, assembly GCF_001858045.2. Taxonomy (NCBI): domain Eukaryota; kingdom Metazoa; phylum Chordata; class Actinopteri; order Cichliformes; family Cichlidae; genus Oreochromis; species Oreochromis niloticus. The sequence goes on from NC_031986.2 coordinate 27,203,500, forward strand.
GCACTCAGGCCTCGTGCCAGTCTCATTGACTTTATTTCTTTCAAGTTGAGGTGGATGTGTTTCAACCAGTCATGCACAACTAATGGCACACCTCCATTTTTCAGAACATAAAGTTCCAGGTTGCATTTATTTTTCTCATATTTTACTTTCACTTTAGTTTTTCCAGAGGAGCTATTCTTTCACTGTGTGTTTTCTGTTTCACTGAGGTGTGTTTTAGTTTCAGATTGGGGAATTTGTCTCTGTAATCTTTATGAGATCAGTGAGAGGGCAGACCCAGTGTCCAGTTCCATCTGTAACTCAACCTCTTGTAATTTTGGTGTGAGCCATATTGCATCATTATCTTTCTCTTGTATTGTGTACAGCTCCAGGCATGCCAAATCCTCCTGAGAATCATTTGAGTCCGTCTCATTTACTTCATGCAGCCTTCTGTCACTTTTCCACATTTTTTTTTCATCACACTGCCTTGATTTGCACATTTTCTGTATATTCCCCTTTTTGTTACATTGCAGGCATTCTTAATCTTTAAACCAGCAATTAGCAGCATCATGTGACTTCTTGCCGCATTTGAAGCACTTCTGTAATTTATCATTGCGCTGCGGATACATTTTATTTACAGAACACGGCTCTGTGCATTTTCTCTGGAGCTCTCCTGCATCTTTTGCCGCTGTCTCCATAGATATAGCATATCTCTAATGCATGGTGCAACGTGAGGTTATCATCTGTGAGGAGTCTGTGAAGCAGTCTCTCAGCACATCTGACAGCCCCTCCCCGAACTGACAGTGCTCCGACAGCCACCGGAGTTCCGCGATGTACTCTGATGTGGACTCAGTCTTTAGTTGATTTCGTTTATGAAATCGGAACTGTTCGGCTATAACCAGTGGCTTTGGTTGGAAATGTTTTTGGAGCACTTCTGTGATCACCTTGAAACTTTTGTCAGCTGGTTTGCTGGTGTGATGAGGCTGCGCAACTCTCAGTAATACAGCAACTTTCCTCTCATTCTCTCATCCTCTACTTTGTTAGCCAGACAATATTGTTCACCTTTCTCTACATATGTTGTCCAATCCTCTGTGCTGTTATCGAAAATGTACATTTGTCCAACACCTCCTGACATTTTCTTGGTGCCTTTATGCGTGCCTCAAGTAAAAGAATTGATGTTACTCACGTCCTCTCTGCAGTTCACTCGCTAGGCAGGTGAGTTACCATCCACACGGAGGGTTAGTTGTTTTCTTTCCGTATCCTTTTTCGTATCTTTTGGCCACTTTCACAAGGATTTCCCCCTCTCTGTCGTCCAGTGCACATCCGGGATCCGTTTTAACCTCGTCGCCAGTCTGTTATGTTCTCTCTTATAACTTAATTGGCAACGTAACAACACGTTTTTTGTGGAAAGGACCTTACTTTATTTAACATGTTGTGGAAGGGGCACAGGGATATCCATGTGCACACACCACACTTGGTGTTCTCTCGCTTATAACAGAAAGTAGTACCAATAAACAATATATTGCTTTTACTACATAACAAAGTTGTATCTTGGTTCAAAATTGACTGCTTCCAAGCTTTAAATCCTGCCACAAGCAGCACTTATGTCTGATAAAATAGTCTTTCGTTGTGTTTTATGCATTCCAGAATATATAAAAAACCATGTTCAGTTCCTTCTAAGGCTCTCTTCTTATTTAGTTGGATTTTATGTTCTTGTGTTTCTCTTAAGTGTGTGAAACTCAGTCTTTTTAAGGGATAAATCCTTCTTGAAGCTACATATTAGTGTTATACGTGAAATTAGTGATGATATTTAAATGTTTTTGTCTAAATGAAAGTAGTGTAATAAAAAGCACATACTGCACAGAGTGTAGTGATATAATTTATGAAAGTTTAAAATTAATGTGGACATATTGTTTTCATTTGCAGTTCCATATTTTTATTCTTGAATTTTCCTAAATTGATTTTGCATGGTTCACATTTCAAAATAATCCTTCTTGACCTCAGACTGAGCTTTGGTGCTGCCCCTCAGTTTATAACTAATTGTTCTAACTCCTCCCTTTGACACAGCCTGTTTTCTATGCTCTTTGGTTGGCCCTCATAAACACATAATGTTGGATGTATTTTAATTTTATACTAAATTTTGTTGTGATTCTTCCTGATTTTTTTCTTGTACGTTGCTTTCTGACTATTCATGTGTAAATAAACTTTAATTTCATGGTTTCACAAAGAAAGGTGAGTAGAACACTGACATTTTTCTTTCAACTTTTCTTTAAATTGTGGCAAAAAACAAAAATATACAAATGGAGCAGATGCAGGCAAAAGTCAAATTGAACAGCTTTGTTCAATGAAACCATCACAGGAGATGATAAAAGTTCATATTTGTAATCATTTCATGTTAAAACAACAGAACAGTTTATCAATACTAGTTTTTGATATTTAACCCCAGGTGAATAAAAATAATGAAATATTAACATTTGTACAGTAAATGCTTTAATGTCTGTGCCTTTAAAAACTGAAAAGGGTAAAGGAGAGTTTGTATTTTCTTAGACTCTTCTCGCTTCCTCAAAGAAATCTTTTTCTTCAACTTGAAAACAGTTTAATAAAAATCAACTGAAAGGTGAGCTCACTAGTTTGTTCTGAAGCTTCTGACCGTATCTCATGGTTTTTATCAACAGGTGCAGTTTGTTCACTTCTGTTTTTAGGACTTCTTCTTTGTGTTGTTAAAATGTTGAGATTAATGTAATTAATATAGTTTCTGGATCAAAAAAGTTCAGACTGATTGATTGACAGGACCAGTGTTGGGTAAGTTACTTTAAATTAGTAACTTAGTTACATTACTAGTTACTTCTCTAAAAAAGTAACTCAGTTACTTCAAGTTACTCGTTACTTTCAAAGTAACTAGTTACTAGGGAAAGTAACTTTGGTTTTACTCAGAATTCTCTTGTTAATGTGTTGCTTCTGTAACTGGATACCCAGCAAGATTGTCAGTCTTCTAGCTTGCTTACTTGCCACAAGTGCACTGTGCCACCTACCAACAGAAAGGAAAAAATAATGTGCACATTTCCACGAGAGAAATCCCACGCCTGGACCGTCGTTGACCGCCGCCATGATTCTAGCCTGCTTTTTACATCCAACACAAAAACTGCGGTCGTGGTGCTTTTGATTGTACTCAGAACTTGGAAATTCTGCCTTCTGAATAGGAAGATGTAGGTAACACCAGACTGCAGATGAGCTGCATACAGAGCTGGACTGGGACAAAAAAATCGTCCCGGGCATCTTGACTAGAGACCAGCCCGCCATTATAGGAAAAATCATAAAGCCTTTGAATTAAAATAAACACTGTTGTGACAGTGATGTACACTGTTCTGATGGTATATATGTATCAATCTATCAATTGTTTGTTGTAAGACTCAGATAATTATTTTTTTAAAAGCGAGACATTTTAAATGAGAATAATAAAGAAAACTATTTCCTTGTGCCCCCCTTTCCCTGTTAATGCCCTACCTGGCCCCCTGACAACACTTTGCTAGATCCGCCCCTGCACAGTTACCAGCTGTCAGCTACTTAGAAAAGGATCCTGGTGTTATTTGTCTCTCAGAAACAGTTCATAACTTCCCTTCAACTCATTCATGTGACCTAAAAGGTAAACCTGTTTCTCCATCACCTGTTCAGCTGTGATGATTCAGTAAGGACATCTCCTGGTTTCATCTGCATGTTTCCCTCTCACCAGATAACCAAACCGATATCATGACCAGCAGCTTTACAGCTGTGGCTCCAGCAAACATCAGCTGATGCTAGAAATTAATATTAAATAAATTCTAACAACAGCTGATCAAGCTTAAACGTGCTGCTGTTGTTTAACGCGACATCCGCTGGTTTCCTCTTTCTGGCGCAAAGTGGGCGATAAATAAACAAGAGAGAAAAGCCGATCAGCTGATCATTGATCAGTTTCGTGATTGAAGTAGAAACGGGAGAGAATGAGAGAAGAAGAGGCAGCTGTGCAGCTTCAGCTTTGTGTCTTTTTCATTGTAGCTGAAGTCCGGGACAAACTGTGTTCCTTTTCACCTCAGTACGAAACGCGTAATATTCTCTCTGAATACCAGACGATTCTGTTTTTTAGGGGACGGTTGGCAACTCTAATAATTAACCGTATGAACAAAATAAAGTTCAACATCAGTAACATAGCACCCACCCAGCTGTATACAGTAGAAACTCCGTCATGCTAGCTAGCACGCAGTACGAAAATGTCAGCATACCGAAAATAAACTCCACCTAAACTTGGTTTATATCTGACCCAGATAGACTGCAGGTCATAACTTCTTACCTGAAGTTCAGTTCACCTGACACGCGGACCGGCGGCCGCTTCGGGTCTCTCCTCTTGCCTCCCTTTTCCTTCATCCACCTGCTGGCTTCCACCACTTGCTAATGTTATTGAATCTGCGGAAGCTCCGCGATATCCACCACACGAAGTAACGAGTAACGAGCCTATCTAAATCCCAGTAACGAGTAACGCGTTCCTGGTTTTGGCATAATAACTAGCTACTGTGCTCGTTACCACAATAATAACGTAGTTACTGTAACGCGTTACTTAATAACGCGTTAGTCCCAACACTGGACAGGACAGACGATCAGAGGTGCAGAGTTTTTACCATTATCATTGACACCGGGACAGAAGAATGGGTAGAGTTTCCTGGTGAAGGAGCAGCCAGTAAAGGAATAGATAAGAGCTGCATCATCTACGTCATGGAAGGAGACCAGACCCTCTTCATAATCCACAAACACTCCCACCTTCTCAGGACAAAACTGAGGAGTGAGACGGACCTGGGAGTCCTCAAAAGCTACACATACATTTCCATTTACTACTGCTACAGTCCAGTAACCATCCTCAGGACTGAGTGTGATTTCTTCCTTTCTTTTGACTGACTCTCTGACCATTCCTAAAATCCAGTCTCTCTTTTCTTTAACCCGAACCTCAAAGTAAAATCTGCCTGAAGAGAGACTCTGCTTTCCTAAAACACAAACACCTTTAGAAAATCTCTCTGGGTTTTCTGGAAGATTCTTCTTCTCATCATCATGGTGTACTTGTCTTTCATCATCAGACAGGATGAGTTTAGGATGTGCTGTATCAGGATCAAGAGTCACATCCACTGCATACTGCTGGACCCTCTTCAGCTCAGCCTCAAACAGCTTCTTCATCTCTTTACTGAGCGTCTCCTTCAGCTGATCCACAGCTCTCACCACAGTCCCCTCATATGATGGTGGATGGATACTGACCTCTGTCCAGTCCTTGGTGGTTGGAGCAGCTTTCAGGGATGAGAATCTTTGGAGAAGGTGGAGGTGATCTTTAGAGCATGAGAGCTCCTCCACCTCAGAGCTTCTCTTCATCAGCTCAGAGATTTCCTGTTCCAGATCTTTGATGAAACCTTCAGCCTGTTTCTCTGTTGTTTCCTGTTTGTCTTCAATCTCCTTTATGAGCTCATTCAGACTTTTCCTGAGGGACTTCGTTAGAGCAGTGAAAACTTGAACACCTTCTGCTTTCTCTCTGTCTGCAGCATCTTTACTCATCTTCACTGACTGTTTAATCTCCTGAACCTTCAGTTGTCTCTTCGTGATCATCTGTTGAATTTCAGTCTCAGTCTTCCCCAGTTCTGCCTTCTTTTCTTCATATTCTTCTCTCAAAGGAACAAACTCATGAGTCTTGTGGTCTATAACAGAGCAGAGCATGCAGACACATGTCTGATCGGTCTTACAGAACAGCTCCAGAGGTTGATCATGCTTCATACACATCCAGCCTTCCAGGTTCTCCTCAGGATCAATCAGCTGATGTCTTTTCAGACGTGAAGCTGTCAGATGAGGCTCCAGGTGAGTCTGACAGTAGGAGGCCAGACACACCAGGCAGGATTTCAGGGCCTTCAGCTTGGTTCCAGTGCAGATGTCACAGGGAACTTCTCCTGGTTTGGCAGCTTGTTGCTCTGAGATGCTGGTGCTGGTTTTTTGCTGAACTTCACGTCTGAACTGAGAAACCATCTCAGAGATGAAAGTGTTGACGTGCAGCTCAGGTCTGGTCTCAAACACCTTTTTACATGTGGGGCACTGACAGGTTTCACTAATATCCCAGTGTTGACTGATGCAGTTTTTGCAGAAGTTGTGTCCACATGGTGTGGAGACTGGATCAGTTAAGATATCCAGACAGATGGAGCACTGAAACTGATCACGAGATAGAAGACAGCTGGCAGCAGACATGTCTGCACTCTGAAAGAGAAAGAAAAGAAACTGATTTTATTTAAAATTCATTTTTCATTCTATTTAATGTGGTTCTATTCTGATTTTTCCTCTTTCCTGTCACATATGTCCTGTTCCAGGCTACCTGTGGAGAATCAGTTTCAAGATTTTTTTTTTTCTGTTCTCTTAGTTCTGTTTGATGATAATCCCAGCCATGCGTGTCAGGCTGGATCATGAGTATAGGGAACAGGGAACAGAGATGATGAGAATTACCTCTGTTCCCTCTGTGTTGGATATAGGGAGAGAAATGCAGAATAACAGTTGAGGATATCGTAAAGAGGATGGAAATGGCTGTAGTGAAAACATACTTAAGGTAGAGGATTGGAGACAAAGAAAGTCAGCATGAAATGAATAAAGTGAATCGAAGACTTGCACTGAAACATGAATGTGATCAACTAGATTCACCACTGCTTGTAGAGACTCTGCTGTGTTGTTGAAGATAACCTGATGGACTCTGTTAAATCCCCACCTCTCTCCAGGTGTGTCAGGCACCAAGTAGTAAGCTTTTCAGACCTTGAGATTAGGGATGAAAGTCTTGATGCATGCTCAGTCATCCAGGTAAGTAAATCCCAAAAGGTGGATTCTGTTCATCTGGACGTCGGGTTTTCAGTGGGAGAAACATTTCTCCCACTGAAAACCCGACGTCCAGATGAACAGAATCCACCTTTTGGGAGTTAGGGATGAAAGGTTTTAACTCTAAACTTTTTTTTGTCTGTCCAACAAATGCAGTCTGATCAGTCCTGCTGTTAAATAAACTCTTATTTCATCCTTTTGAAAAATCTAAAAAACAAATCAGCTTCAGCAGCATTAAATTTACATATACTAACATATACTAACAGAGACAGGAAGATCCACATTTGGCTTGGACTTTTAAATTGTGTGATCACGATCATCTGTACTCACCAGTGTTGGACAAAACCTCTGCTGTGCTGTTGAGAATGGCTGTATGAGCTCAGTTTCATGTTCCTTTAAAGGGAAACAGATAGTATAACAGATTGTATCAGTATTTAACTGAAAGTCTGCTGTGACATAAACATTTACTTTCATCTAGTAAATGTTGGAATGTCACCTATCCAGATTTTTGTCCCATCTCATTCTCGTCAGACTGGATTCCTCAGACACAGGAGGACTGGACTTTATGGATTTAATGTTAAAAATCAGCAAAAAGAAAATCAGAACCTCAACCCATTTTTAGCCTTTCCTCTTTTGGTTGTTAAATGATTCAGTGACCAAAGAACAAAAGATGTTTGTCACTTTTCACAGCTCAAGATTGAGAGTTACTCTTATTTAAAATGAGTAGAGATGATCATTTTTTTTTAATGATCATCTCTACTCACCAGTGTTGGACAGAAGCTCTACTCTGTTGTTGAGGATGGCTGGATAATCCAGCTCAAATATCTTTGAAAGAGAGAGACATATTTTATAGTTCTCACTTTAGGTTTCACTTCTTCCTAAAACGCTTGTCTTTCGGGTTTTGCTCCGCCCCTATAAGACTGTAAAATGATCTACAGTGTCCACCAAATCCATCGACCTGAGCTGAAATATGACTCACAAAGTGCTGAATTACATTAAACTGTCCAATATGCAGAGCTTCCGGATTTGTTGCATCCATTGTAACTACATAGCAGGTGGAGAGTTCAATTATACAGTGTTATTTAGGATTATTGAAAAAGTTGGACCTGTTCAAGCTTATCTTTTCAAGTTTTTGTGGACCTCGGGTGACTCCCAAAAACCTCTCTGAATGATGCTAAAACTGATCACATTGACTTCAATTCTGTGCTTCAGTGTAGTTTCGAAGTACTTGTACTTTACTTCAGAATCAGAATATCAGGACCTTTCACATCCTCTAATCTAGGATGTGCTACTGCTCGACAGCTTTCTCTACCTTTTTCAAAAAGAGTGTAACCAAAATGTATAAATTTGACCCAAATCAATCACAAAGAGTGTGTTGCAATCAAAAACCACCTTGTGGTTTTTTTGGTTGCTGGCAGATAGGAGAAGTTTGTATCGAAGACATTAACTTGTCTGTAAACAGTCACCATTTACTCTCTGAACTGTAGTGAAACACTAGTGAAAAAGTGTGATGCTGTTACTTTGAAGGCAAACCTTCTACACCTCTTCCCTCGTGACAACTGGTTGTCAGATAGTTGCAGACTAGTCTCTAGGCCTGTGTATCTGATGTTTCATTCTCTTGAGCCAATGGTGTCATAGACTCCAAAAAAGGAGACAAGTTAACGTTATGTGGTTAGCAGTCATGTCACTGCAATCTCAGCTATCATCATCTGGTGGCCTTTACATAGAGTGCACGTTTAAGGCACTTAAACCGTGGCTTTTTTCAGACCCGGAAGATGAGTCCGTTAGGGCTGGGTATCGTCACTCATTTCTAGAATCGATTCGATTCAGATTCGCAAGGTCCCGAATTGATTTGATCCACGATTCGATTTGAATCGGGGAAATTTTGCCTCAGACAGTCAGAAATATTATAATTCAGATCATGCATCAGTACATTTCCATATATCTATAAAAAGAAAGCTGACACTTGCAAAGGTGTAAGCCTCACAGCAGATGCCTTTGTGTCAAAGTAACTGAGGATAAAACACAGAAAAACATGAAGGTGGTTTTCCTGGCCTGGGATTTATAAAAATATTCTGCAGTAGATCAAAAACGAAAGAAAACCATTAATCAACATCTGAACATTACCTAATGCTGCTGAAGTGAAGCAGAGCAAAGTTACAGAGGTTTTATTAGAGACACAGCTGAGCGTTTTGCAATTTTGCATAATTTTAAAATTTTTAAAATTTGTTCAGTAGCCCATTGAACAGCAGAAATGAGGCTCTCTTTTTGGAAGTAAGTAAAAGGAAAAAAAAACAGCGGCCGACAGCGCTGTAAACAACGGTAGACTTGTGCGTAACAATCAAGCGAATAATGAGTTTTTAGAAAGAGAGTTTTAGACGGGAAACTGTTCTTGAAGTACACTGAGAGAGAGAGAGCTGTGCATGAAGTGTGATTTTATCGTGGTGGAAGCAAAAAAGCAAAAGTCAGAGGGAATTCATGACAATGTTTATGTGAAGCGTAGTTTGGTTCTTCTTTTGCTGTTGGTTCAGTAAATATTGTTTGGAGAGAGATAAAACCTACAGCTTCAGAATCGAGCGCAAAAAGGGCGTGAACACAAAGTGCGGACCCGCTGAAACATCAGAATCAGCGAGCTGTTGGCTTTCAGCCCCGACCGTGTCCGTGCCGTCGGGTGAGAAAGGCGACATCTCACTGGTCCGCGCTTTGTGTTTACGTCTAATACCTGCTCTCATTTACTGTTTTAGCTGTTTGGTGGTTGTTGAAATTTTGTGAGGTTTAACTTGAGATTCTGGCGTTTCGGACAAAATAAATTTATATTAAAAAATCGATTCAGGATTTTAATGAATCGATATCACGTTATCCAAGCTAGAATCGATTTTAATCGAGAAATCAATAATCAAAACCCACCCCTAGAGTCCATGTTTTTACTGGTTATGACTGTTACTTATTCAGTGGGTGGTTATTGCTGTAACTGTCTGACTTTTCAGTCCATCAACAATGTTCAAGGAACAGACATGATGATTTCATAAATTGGGCCTAAAAGGAGAACAAGCTGTGCTGAAAATTAATCTAGAGGCAGGTACTTTTTTCCACACACTAGGGGAAAGGATTAAAAAAAAAAAAAGTTAGAACCTGGACTATCCAAAGCAGATTTAAGTCTAGCAATGATGGGAGCACCAGCTGTCAGCTATGTAGAAAGAGATCCTGGTGTTATTTGTCTCTCAGAAACTGGTCATAATTTACGTTCAACTCATTCATGTCACCTAAAAGGTAAACCTGTTTCTCCATCACCTGTTCAGCTCTGATGATTCAGTAAGGACATCTTCTGGTTGCATCCTCATGTTTCCCTCTAACCACATATCCAAACCGATATCATGACCAGCAGCTTTTACAGCTGTGGCTCCAACAAACATATACTGATATTAAAAAGTAATATTAAATAAATTCTAACAACAGCTTATCAAGCTTAAAGGTGCTGCTGTTGTTTAGCGCGTGGGCGAAGAATAGACAAGAGAGACGGAACTTGCGACAGAAAAGCCAATCAGCTGATCATTGATCAGTTTCATGATTGAAGGAGCAACAGGAGAAGGAGGGTTAGAGAATGAGAGAAGAAGAGGCAGCTGCGCAGCGTGAAGACACAGAATAACTCCAGCTGTGTCTTTTTTCATTCTTGCTGAAGTACAGGACAAATCGCATTCCTATTCACTTCAATACCATTTTATTCTGATTGTCTGTGATAAGATTGCTTTCAGCGCAGTTGGGGGAGGGTGCATCTTACCTCCTTGGCTGTAATTGGTCCAGCCCAGAGTCAATCATGACCAAATGTCCAATGCATCACCTTTCATTGTTTATATACCGTTACAAAAAAAACAAAAACAAAAAAACATCAGCCTATGGAGGCATGGAACACACGACACAGGCCAAATTGGCCCGGATGAGGGGGTCGGCGGCCCGGGTAAAACAGGGCAGAAAAGAATGACAGAGCGTCGATCAAACGTCTGTGAGCAACATTGATTAACAGCCCGTGAACACAAAGAAAATCAGCACTTAAGATAGGCACAGAGCTGGCAGCAACAACAAAGTTCCACTGGAAGACCCGACCAGGGAAACTAACAGTCACTAACCTTTCCCCTGCTGCTAAACTGTCTGCAGCGGTGGGCGGGACGAGGCTCTTCTGGGAGTCCACCAGAGAACAGCGCCCGGACCATGAGTCTTCAATGAAGAGCAGCCTTTTCAAATCGTCAGTGACCGCGGCCGCTATGGCGCGGTGGCAGCCCCGTTTCCCTGAGCCGGAAAAGAGCAGGTTGGCAGGCAGCGACGCGCTCTGGCACCAAAACGCTGGTAGAAACAGTCTTTTCCCACAGTAGCGGTTCCTGCCGTCAGCGCCAGCAAGTCCGCTCCGGAGAAGGCAGGTGGGGGTGCTGCCGGTGGGTCCACAGCCAGGGCATGCACTCTGAATGTCTGGGAAGCCAGCAGGATGTGATCCACTTCTTCAGCCAGGGAGTGGCATTCCTGCGCTGCTAGAAACGGGGAGTTGGCGTGGCCGGTCCTCACAGCTGCAGGCAGTTGCCTGAGAAAGAGATGGGTGATAAGGAATCCCCCGTTGAACCGAGCAAGGACAACATGTTCTCCATGAGCTCAAGAGCCGTGCCTCCGCCCAGGCCAGAGAGGGAGAGGAGCTTCTCGGCGCGCTCCACACTGGAGATGGTGTATTGCCACAGTAGGTCCTTAAGGGTCACATATTTCCCGTGCACAGGCAGGTCCCAGAGGAGACCCATCGCACGGCGGGTGGCTAGCAGGTCGAGTGATGCAACCACATGATGAAATTTTGTGTCGTCAGCCAAGATGCTGTGGAGAGCAAACTGAGCCTTCACGTGGAAAAACCATGACAAGGGGTCGTGGAGTCAGAAGTCCGGCAACTGGAGCACCACGGCAAACGTAGCTGCAGCAGGAGGCAGAGAGCTGGCGGTTGCTGGCGTGTCCAGGGCGATCTCCATAGTTCGCAACGTGTTCAAAGTAGGGTCACCAATATGGAGGCATCGAACACACGACACAGGAGCTCTAGTTTTCCACTCCAACTTTATTCACCACCATACATCAACTGAGCATATCGTGCCCAAACACAACAGAACCCTTCCTCCAAGCTTGGGTGTGAGTGGAGCCCTCTAGTGAGTCACCACAAGCCCATAAAAACACAAATTCACCATCGGCTCACCAGGCAAATGCCCAGTATGCCCGATGGCCAGTCCAGATGTGGTGCTTGGTAGATATGGTCTTAAGGAGAGAAATGAGGAAGGACAAATGGTGGTGAATTTTGCGAAAAGGGTGGAAATGGCTGTAGTTCAAGAAGAGGTTTGTTGACAGTGGCACAGACAAAAAGAGAAGAGGCAAAGTTGGAGATGCTAAGACTTTCATTGTGAGTGACCAGAATGGACAAGATTAGAAATGAGTATATCAGAGGGACAGCTCAGGTTGAGCCATTTGGAGACAAAGGTGGAGAGGCAAGGCTGAGATGGTTTGGACATGTGCAGAGGAGGGATAGTGGATATACTGTATCGGACAAAGCTGCCAGACAGAAGGAAAATAGTAGGACCTCAGAGAAGATTAATGGATGTAGTGAAAGAGGACGTGCAGAGAGTTGGTGTGAATGAGCCCTCTATTTAAGTTGCCTTCAAATGTGGAAGAATTAAGCCAGCTTGTTTCAGTTAGAGAGGAACTGAGGAGCTGCACCAAGGCCCAATATCAGATAAAGAAGTATCCTTTTAAACTGAGTCATGCAAAACTACTCTAGGAGAGTCCAAGAATAAAAATATGGAGCTGGAAACAAGCACACTGTAAGCCCAAATACTCACAGTAATTAAATAAGTTATGGCAGTTATACGACAGTAATCTTTAGAAGGTTTTGATTCCTGGGTCAATTTTACCCCAAACATAAAAGAGCTTAGTCTGATTGATTTAGATTCTGAGAAAAGAGTAAAAGAGAGTAAAAGTGAAATGTCCTTTTATTAATTTCTCAAACAGTGTTGCACTTAAACTATGCACAAAATTTAAAACTTTGTTTTTGGTGGTGGGTGGGTTGGTTTTATTTCTTTTGAAACATTACATAAACATGTTGTTAACAAAACAAACAAACAAAAAAAAACAGGTCAAATTTCTCAAAAAAGCAGGACCCAAACGCATGACTACCAAATGAAGACGGTGAAAACACAAGCCGGGGTGATGAGCCCCCGGTAGAGGAGATGCAAACACTGGAGCGGCAAGTTGTGGAGTTTTTTGCGAGCAAAAAACTGCCCCTGCACAGTAACAACATTGCAGCATGCTATACCCTTCCCAGAAAGAATGCTAAAGCACCTCCCGCGATAGTAGTGAGATTTGTAAATCAAAAACACAAAACTGACTTACTGAGGCAGTCCAGACAGCTGAGAGGAAGCAGAGTATACTTGAATGAACATCTTACAAAAAAGAATGCAGACATTGCCAGACAAGCTCGCATATTACGTAAGGAAAAAAAAATCCAAGCAACTTGGACGAGAAACTGTAAAGTGATGATAAAGCTTAATGGAACACCAGAAGAGGCTAAGGTCATCACGATTAAGGATCTCGAGGAATTGGATATATATAAGTGATAATGCTACTGGAGTTGATTTTATGGAAGAGGACCAGAGTCAGGTTGTAATTTGGACATGGGACTGTGATAAGATCACCGGATTTTCTCTATATGTTGGTAGACAAATGCACGACTGCTAATGTTGTTTCGTTTTTTGTTTTTTTGCGAGAATAATAGTCATTTAAAGAATACTCATTTATAATGAGCGATGATTTAGATTATAAATCATATGATTTCGAAGCCAATATTGATCTAGAAGGGAATATGCTTAACACAATTAATGAGACGTGAATATTATACGGAGGAGCAATTTAGAGATAACGTTGATATAAGTAATATATTTTCTTTAATTTGTTTTAATTCTAGAAGCCTCTATAAAAATTTTGCTCTGATTAATGATTTTTTGCATAGTTTGAGAGGCAAGTTTAAAGTAATTGCATTATCTGAAACATGGCTGGATGAGAAAAGGGGCTGTGATTTTTATATTGATGGGTATGAGTTATATTACATAAATAGATCTAATACGAAGGCAGGAGGGGTGGCACCTTTTGTTAACTGTGATCTGAAATGTAAACAACTTAAAGATATGTCTATGGTTATTGATGACTTAATGGAGACTGTTACAGTAGAACTAGAAATGGAAAGAAGAAGTAATATAATTGTTACGTGTATATATGGAAAACCTGGAACACTGACAGAAAAATTTATAGATGTAGTGGAAGATTTATTAAGTAGGGCTAAGGGAAATAAGACTTTCTGTTTGTGTGGGGATTATAATATTGATTTTCTAAAAGACACTAATCACTTGGCATCAGACTTTTTAGAATTACTACTTGGAAATGGATTATACCCTCTGATTTCAAAGCCGAGTAGAATAACGGACACATCAGCAACATTAATTGATCATATTTTTATTAATAGTTTAGGGAATAATATTAAAAGTGGCCTCATCATAAATGATATAAGTGATCATTTACCTGTTTTTTTTTTACCTTAGATTACAATATGAGAAATCGTAAGGAGGAGGAGGAAGAGCAATTGGACAGACGTATAAGGATAAGAAATGAGGATGCAATAAATAAATTTAGACATGACCTCATAGAAGAGGATTGGGAGGAGGTTTATGTAAATGTTAATGTCGCATATAACGCGTTTTTAAATACTTATTTGGCCTTGTATGGAAAACATTGTCCACTGGTACCGCTTAAGTTTAAGAAGAAGAAAACTAATTTTAAACCATGGATAACTAAGGGGCTAGTAAACGCGTGCAAAAAGAAGAACAAACTATACAGCGATTATATAAAACTCAGACCAAAGACCGCTGAAATGAAATATAAAGTCTATAAAAATAGGCTAGTATTAATATTGAGGAAGGCCAAGAAAGAATACTATAACAAACTATTTCAAGAAAAGAAAAATAATATAAAGGGTATTTGGAATATTTTCAGAGAGATATTAGGCAAGAAGAATGTTTCCTTAGATTTGCCTAAGTATTTTTATAAGGAAAATAAGATTATAAAGGACATTAATGAAGTGGTAAATGAATTCAATTCCTTTTTTGTAAATATTGGCCCCAATTTGGCGAATCTAATTAGAAAACATGATAAGTTAGAACAAAAGGATGATTGGAAAGGTGAAAGCAGAGTAGTTAAGTCTATATTTTTAGCTGATATCACTGAAAAAGAAATTGCAGCAATTTTAAACAAGACTAAAAATAAGACATCTACTGATTGCGATGGTTTAGATATGGTTATAGTTAAAAAGACATTGGACTGTATAATTACTCCTCTTTCATTTCATACTGGCGTATTTCCTGACAGAATGAAAGTGGCAAAAGTGATACCTCTGTATTAAAAGGGAGATAAACATAGTTTTAATAATTATAGGCCAGTGTCACTTCTGTCACAGTTTTCTAAAGTACTTGAAAAACTGTTTGTGGAAAGACTTGATAGCTTTATTGAAAAACATCAATTACTAAGTGAAAATCAATATGGATTTCAGAAAAATAGATCAACGGCATTAGCACTGACGACTACTATTGACGATATTTCATGCGCAACAGATAATAATAAATATACAATAGGAGTATTTATTGACTCAAAAAAAAGCTTTTGATACGATGCAACATTCTATTTTGATTTCTAAGCTTAATACTTATGGGGTGAGAGGAATTGCATTAAACTGGTTAAGTAGTTATCTAGAAAATAGGACCCAGTATGTGCATTATTTAGGCAATTCCTCTGAAAGACTGAAAATTGAATGTGGGGTTCCTCAAGGGTCTGTTTTGGGACCAAAAGTTTTTAATTTATATATAAATGATATTTGTGATGTGTCCAAAATGTTAAATTTCATTTTGTTTGCAGATGATACAAATTTTTATTGTGCTGGGGATGAATTGAAAGAATTGGCTGAATTAATGGTTTCTGAAATGGAAAAACTAAAAAAATGGTCAAATTATCTTTGAACTTGACAAAAACAAAATTTATGATTTTTGGAAATCGGGTAGAAGAGGATCAAGTAATTCTGTCCATTGATGGAGTTCCGATTGAGAGAGTTACTGAACTCCGTTTTTTGGGGGTAGTATTGGATGATGAATTAAAATGGAAATCTCATATTGAACATGTTAGAAAAAAGATGGTTAAAAATATTTATATTCTGGGTAATGTCAGAGATATACTAGATTATAAGGCAATGCGTATTTTATATTTCTCACTAATTTCCCCCTATCTCAGTTATTGTGCTGAGGTGTGAGGGAATACATATGTGACTTATATAAATCCTCTATACTTGTTACAGAAGAAAGTGGTACGAATGGTTCATAATGTTAAATATGGAGAACATACAAATAATTTGTTTATAAAATCGAAATTGTTGAAATTTGAAGACTTAGTGAAATTACAGACATTATTATTCATGTGCAAGGCAAAAAATAATACATTACCTCTTAAGTTACAAAGTTTGTTTGTATTGTGTTCAGGAAGAGGGGACAGTAGAAGGAAGTTTGACTTTAAGCATCAGTTTGCTAGGACCACACAAAGGCAAATGTGTCCGACAGTTAAAGGTATAAGAATATGGAATTCTCTTGAAGATAATCTCAAGAGTTGTACAAACATCCACCGTTTTAAAATGTGTTACATACATAAAAGGATAAATCAATATGAAGAACATGAAAGTAATTTGGGTTAAATGTGGAAGAAAAAATTTTCATTGCCATTTAATGCTGTATATTGCTGATTATATTGATTTATTGTTTAGTTTTGCATTGTTTTTTTCTTTTTTTCTTTTTTGTCTGTCCCATTTGGTTCTTTAGCCGTCAGAATTGTTGTCTGAAGACCAACAAGGATACCAAATGGATTTATTTTGCCAAATGGATCATCATGGCATTGCCGTATTGGTCCATTTGATCAAACTTAGTTATTTTTATTTATTTTATTTTCAGTTGTTACAGATGGGACAGACATGTCTGGGGGATAGGAAAGGGAGAAAGAAAGAGAGGAAGGAAAAGAAAAACAGAAGGGAAAAGGGACAGTGAGAAAGGGCACTTACAAAGACAAAGAGGGAGAAAAAAAAATCTCCTGGATCACCTGTTGAGAGAAAAAGGAGAAGACAAGCAAAAAAAAAAAACAAAGCAACATACTAAACACAACACCATCACGTTAATCTAGCTAAGTGTGAACAGCAGTAAATACTAAATATTGAAAGTTGTTGTGCAGCACACAGGACAGACAGCGCACAATGTGCTTTGAAGTAGCAGCTACGAAAGGTGTGGTTTGTCTACGAACAGTGAACACCCGTGTGCACACCTGTGTGGATCAACGCACTTGTATACAAAAGGTTTCCCCATGTAGCGGTCTGCTAGAGGGTGTGGAGGCCCATAGCCCCGTCCCCCAGGGCATGAAGCAGGCATGGAGGAGATCCAGGCTCCAGACATCCAGAGGCCCCAGAGTGCGAGAGCCGAAGGAGTACCACCGGAGGGGCATCCGTGCCACCTTCCTGGGAAGGGCTGAGGAGATCCCCAAACGAGGGGGTCACCCAGCAGCCACGGAGCAGAAGCCAGAGGGGGCTGCACCGGCGTGCCCGCCGGCTCTGCCGGCAGCCAGCTGTGCCAGAGTGACCCGAGTTGCAGGCCCCGAGGCCGGAGGCCCGAGGGCCCCCTTTGCTCCGGAAGAGGCCTGACCGAGCGACAGGCATCAGGCCCCGCCAATTAGCCACCGGGAGTGAGCTGGTGCATACCTGAGCGCCCAGCCCCGGACACCAAGAACCACCAATGCACCAACCCCTGAGGGCATCAGTTACCAGCAGGGAGTGTGGTGAGGGGAGATAGGCCTCCACACTTGGAGGGCCTGGGAGTACCCAGGGAGGTGGAGTCTAAGACCCGACCTGACATATAGACACAGACAAACAGGCACACACAGACATAAACATGCTTTCCCACCCTCATGCACACATATACAAACACTCAGCACTCACCCAACGTAGGGACAGACATACATAGACATGTACACACAATCATACTCCCCAAACATACTCTATGCCCCGGGTCCAGGTACCCTCACCCCCAGAGGGGGAAACGGCACCCAGACCCAAGATATGTGACCCTTTCCCCCGGGGTGGAGGCAAGCAGACCGCCCCAGGCTCCGCAGCAGCAGGGAGGCCAATCGGACGGCCAACACCTCCTCCCAGCCCCCCCGCCCCCCGCCCCGATGGCTAGTAGAGAACGGGGGTGTGTGAAGTTTTGCATTGTTACATAAAGATACATGTTAGTGGGTTTTTGTGGGGTTATTGGTGCCCTCTTGTAAGAATATTTGGATTGCAGATAGGGGGCAGGTGCTAACAAGAATTTATTCTTCTTCCTGCTCCTTTTCACCCATGGGTGCAGTGTTATATTAACGGGAAGGAGGTTCTGTACGTAAGAAACGAAACACTGTTGAACCATGTGTGAAATAAATAAATAAATTAAATGAATACATGTGATCTTTTCAACAGTGATCTCCTGGTGCAGTAGAGCCCAAATTTCTTCTTCCACAGCAATATTTACAAAGCGCACACTTGACTCCCTTCACATGCTTTCCCACAGTTTCTTGAACATAAGACCAAAAAGAGCCATTAGTTTCTTACTTGCTGAGACACAATAACATTGCCCAAGCTGGGGTTCACTGACTGCTGCCACACAATGATCCAGCGTTGACTGCAGCTCAGCCACACTGTTAAATAGGGCTCAGGTAATGGGCTTATCAGGAGCAGGTGTGAGTTATCATTGGCAGGTGTTGCTGGCTTATGGAGGAACAAATACCGCTGTATGGAGAAGAGCCATAACTATCACTTCATCATAGTTTAATTAATTTTGAACTAAATGGTTTTGATGTATTGCACATTTTGTTGTACACCAAACTTGACTGCCAATTTATTCAACCAATAACTTTATTTAAATAGAAGGCTCTCACAACAGGTAAGGCAGCACAGGTTTGGCTGAAATTTAAAACTTTCAACAGAAAGAGACTGACACCATTACCATGAATGAAAGTTATTTCTTTCTATGCACTTGAGATTGATGTGTCAGTCTTTTTTTGTTTATTGGTATTCATTGTTGGTGAATTTGGAACCAACCTCATAGAGAGCAGCTGCATGTTGTGGAGAAATAAACGTGACAGATGTACAACAACGTGTAGGATGACAACTGCTAATACCAAATAATAAGTGCACATTACCTTGTTGAATGCAGAGTTTGCCACTGAATTAAGCACTTTGAAGGTATCTGGAGGAAAATACTAATGAGATTTGTTTTTAACTTTTTGTATTAAATTCAAGGTATTATAATGCTAATAGCATATTAGCAGCTAGCAATGTAAGCAGATGTACCACCTGTAGCTGTGCATATAACTATGTTAATGTGTTACTGTGTGATGATGTTGTAAGTCAAGTGAACTTGAAATGATTTTAAAACACTAATTAGACTATTACGTAAATGGACTGAGAAACATTTGTGTATGCTCACTAAAGTGTAGGACAAGGAGGCTATCCTTAGAATTCTATTTTTCTGGTAGAGCATTCACAAACCCATATGTCCACTTTCTCCAGTGGGATTTGTGTTGCTGTTGCTGTACCCTATCAGCATTCTCTTCGATGGCCTCCTCCTGGTGTCCATCACCGTTTCACTACGAGGCAGGTTGTAAAACTATGTGCTGACTTTTTTCCCCCCTGCTTGCTTTGCAAGTGAAAGAGTCTCATTGTTTCAGACCACAACTCACATAAGCATCAACACAGGCCTGCAATGTTTTATCTTATTTTATTTTAACTAAAAGGATTCTGATTTTGGGTTGAAGTACAAGGGTGTGGGTGTGTATGTGAGTATTTAGGTTTCTGAGATGCTAATAGATTTGGGATTTAGAGTTACTGTTTCCTTAAGTAATTGGTTAATAAGTGTTGTGTGTTAATTATATCTCACTTCAGGTGTTGATGGTTTGAGTCACTAGAAGAATTGTTTCAGTGAGGCTTAACAGCAAATTCTTATTAGGACTACATGAAATGATCATTTGCAGAATCCTCTGTGCCAAAAGGTCAAAACCGCCTTTCTGAAGACGATGATGAATTGGAGAGATCATTTGTTATAATCATCTTGTAATTTAGTGGATATGTTCGTCATCACTCTCTCTCATTCATTTAGCACAAGTCTGATGGCCCTTGTTAAATTAATCCATGACAAGGAGCCAGTTCATTGAAGGACTTTCACAGGCTGTTAAAATGACTTTGTGGAGAGAAGCACCACCACCTAGAGGACACTGAAGACACCACACACTCATAGATGGAGAGCAGCAGGAAGCAGGGACTCGGATCTGAGTCTGTCGATGCTTGGCAAATCCATTATAATAATAACAAAAAATTAAAAATGGTCCAAAAGAAGTTAACGCTGCAAACAAATCTGAAACTTTGCTTTAAAATGCAACTTTAAGAAAGTTCCTGAGGAAGTAGCCTTACCTGATTTTCCTCCCACACTTTGTGGTTGAATGTTGAAAACATGAAGTTCTTTAGACAGACTTGCCCCTCCCTTCCTTCCCTCCCCATCCCTGACTGCCTCCCTCTTCCCGCTCCACCACACCGATCCACACATGCAGGGCCTTGGGGTGCAGGTGTGTCACCAGGGTGCAGGGGAGGCATTCACCCCCCACCCCCCGTCCCCTTCTGACCATCTGTGCCTCAATTTTATTCGACACCTTAGACATCCACATTAGTTACAGTCTCATAATACATACATGTAGGGCCTTCAGGGTGGGCACGTTATATGGCGTCCAGAGGATGGTCTGTATATTTAACCTCACCTCTGGTGCTGGTGCCCACCTCTCAATTTTAAATGTGTGTAGATATTGAGGGTTCTTGGGAGAGGCTGTGCTGACACCTCCTGCTCTCTGGCAGGAAGCACCATGCCTTCCCGTGTTTTATATGCACTTCAGAACAACATGCAGTAGCACTACACATGAGCGGCAGGAGGAAGATATGGGTTCTTCACACCCCCCCGTTCTCTGTTAGCCATCGGGGCGGATGGGGTTGGGAGGAGGTGTTGGCCGTCTGATTGGGGTCTGGGATGCAAGGCTTCAGTGCTGCTGTAACATCTCCTGGGTCTAGGTGCGATTTCTGCCTCTGGGAGCGGGGGTACCTGGACCTGGGGTATTGAGTATGTATGGGGAGTGTGATTATGTGTGTACAATGTCCATTTGTGTCTGTCTTTACATTAGGTGAGTGCCGAGTATTTGTATATATGTGCATGAGGGTGGGAATGCATGTTTGTGTCTGTGTGTGCCTGATTGTCTGTGTTTATATGTCAAGTCGGGTCTTAGACTTGACTTCTCTGGGAACATCTCAGGCCCTCCAATGTATGGAGGCCTATCTCCCCTCATGACACTCCCTGCCAGTGGCTGATGCCCTCAGGTGTCGGTGCATTGGTGGTTCTTGGTGTCTGGGGCTGGGCACTTAGGTATGTACCGGTGGCTGCTTGGCGGGACCTGGCACCCGTGGCTCGGTTGGGCCTCTTCCGGGGGTAGGGGGGCTCTCAGCCCTCCGGCCTCTGGGCCTGTGGCTCGGTTCACTCTGGCACAGCTAGCTGCCAGCAGAGCCCACGGGCACGCCACTGCAGCCCCCTCTGGCTTCTGCTCCGTGGCTGCTGGGTGACCCCTCATCTGGACTCTCCTCAGCTCTTCCCAGGAGGGGGGCATGGATGCCCCTCCAGTGATCCTCCTTGGGCTAACACAGGGAACTCTGGGGCCTCTGGATGTCTGGGGCCTGGATCTCCTCCTTGCCTACTTCATGCCTTGGGGGACAGGGCTATGGCTTCCTACACCCTCTAGCAGATCGTTAAATATAGAAATGTTTTTAATACAAGCGCGCTGATTCACAGAGGTGTATACACGGGTGTTCACTGTTCATAGACACAAACTACACTGTTCTTGGCTGCTACCTCAAAATACATTGTGTGCTGTTGGTCCTGCGCGCTGCACAACAGCATTCAATACTAGTATTACTGTTAATAGTATTTACTGTTATTTACACTTAGCTAATTTAATAGTTGTGTTAATTGTTTTTATTATGTTGCTCCCTTTTTTTGCTTGTTTTCTCTTTTTTCTGTTTTTTTTTTTTTCTCTCAACAGGTGACAGCCAAAGAACCAAACAGGACAAAAAAAAGGTGTGAAGCTGCTTTCAGCTGGACTGAAGGAGCCACTTTGTAGACTGGAAACACTCAGGTACAGAGAGAATGTCTAATGGGGGAGGATGGGTGTTTTTACCTTCAGTATTTAAAAAAGAAAGTGCTGCAGCATGAATATACAAACATCTAAGAGGTAGACAAGATGCCCCTTTTATTTAGAAAGTTACTTAAAATGATCAACTTTTTGATCAAACTTTCTGCCTTTCAGTATTTGTTTGTTAATATATCCTGTCATATTGCACCGCAGTGTGACATTAATCAAAAGTAGCTCTAAATATATATTTTAACCCTCTGGGCTCTATAGTGGCCACTTCACTTTTCTTTTTTTCAACCATTTTCACTGTGTTAATGCAAATGGAATGAAACCTCCCAAGGGTCTAGATTTTTTTTTAGATTTTTTACATTTTTACACTATACATCAAATTGTTCCTCTTGGCTCCATCGTGGACGTTTTTGGCCAATTGAAACCCATTATAACCACCTTTTTTGATTCCTTGTAATTGACAGTACAAAATCATGCAATTTAGGTAAAATTGTTTTCATTCTAAACTGAACACATGAAAATTGTAGTTTTTAATGTTTTATTTTTTATTTTTTTTTATTTATTTATTTTTTTTACCAAATTACATCATTTACCCATTTTTGGCCAAACATGTAATAGTCTTAGTTTCCAATAGGGGCTTTTGGTGGCTTACCACACTCCAATGGTCCAAAAGGATGACACAATTTTGACATAGATTTGATCTTAAGGATCTAATAGGTTGTGTTCATGCATGACATTGCAGCACAAACATGTATTTGCAAGATAGACTGGAATAAATTGTGACGCATTAAATATTACACAGGCTGCAGTGAATTTTTGTTGATTCAGCTTTGAGGTTCCCAGTCAAACTTAGCTTTGAAGCACATGCTAAAAGCACTTCTACTCTTGTATTTTCATGAAAAGATATCATACCCCAAATATTAACTCTCAAAAAGAAAATCACAGGACATTTTGCAGAGTTCAAACCTGCAGCTGCAGGTCCTGGAGTTTATGCAGGTGCAGTCAGTGCTACTTCTGTAAGTAATCCTAAGAGCTTCCAGGTCATTTATTCTGGCAATATGGCAAGAAGGTCATCACAGCTTCAAGCACTGTCTATATGATGTGGTCAGAGAGCAAGGATAGCAAGCAGTCCTCTGCCCTTGAAGAAAAGACATCTGCCCAAGATGAAGAAACTTCGTCTCCAGAAGATGAGGGGACAATCTCCAAAGAGGCTGACCACATTACCACTGATGATGAGTACTAGCCAGTGCCTGAATCCTCTTCTTTTATGGGGATTGGGGTTGGGGGGCATGGAGGTGGAGGCTGAGCAGCTGATGGAAAAGAACATAGGAGCATTTTCTGAGAATGAGGGGCCGGTGACTGAGTGGATCCCTCATGAAGGGAAAACCATGTGGGTCCCACTACTGACGAGAGACTGCTCTACAATCCAGTACCCACTAGTATCAAACCAGGGCTCACCCTGTATGCAGTTCCCTGCATTAGCAGCCTGAGATCTACTTTTGACTTTTTTTTATAACAAAGGAGATCTTTTAGCTGCTGTGCACCCTTACAAACCTGCACAGGAGGCCAACATGTGAGGATTGGAGGACTATAGATGAATAGGAAATGTGAGTTTACACCAGTATAAAGCAATACACAGCATGTTGGATGACAAAACTGGAAGTTCTCAGGAAGTAAAAAAGGGAAAGGGGTTCATACTCCAACTGACAGAGTAGCTCCAAGGACAACGTCTTTACTTCGGTCACCTTAGCAGAGGAACTCCTCAGATGAAAACTGGCACATGGGAAACAACCCAGAGCTCCCTCCCCAGCTCCTCCAGTTGCAACAGAGGAAGATTTTGTTGTCTGTCTTTGGCTTCACCATAACTATCACGGCGATATCCCACAAGCCAAAGCAACAGAGGAATGTGCTTCTTTTGAGCACAACACACAAGGAACCAGCAGTCAGTGATGGGGAATATAGGAAGCCTGGAAGCAAGAAGCAATGCTGGACTACAAAAAGCATAAATACAGCTTTGATAACCTAGAGAGGATGTTGGCACCTCGAGTTATTGAAGGAAAACTAACTGATGGCTGCTAGCTGTTTTCTCCAATCTCCTGGATGTCTTGGGATACGATGTCTTTGTCCCGTCGGAAGCAACTTCACTGAAGTGGGGGAGTCATGCTGGTGGCACATGCTGGTGACCTCAACAACTGCAAGACGGCCTTGTCCCAGATTCTCAGCCACTTCTGCCATTGATCTCAAGATACAGTAGTCTGAACCAGAGTGTGACCCACACCCCACCAACGAAATGAGAAGAAGGTGGAAAAGGCGCACCTCCAGGATTGGAACAGCAGCCCCTTGCTCCAGCTGTGGAAAGTGTACCTACAAAAACCACTCTACTGTGGTTAGCACATCTTGCTGCTAATGAGGATGCACACAGAAGCACACACACTAAAATATACATTTTGATCATTTTATTGGTCATTTCAGTGGTTATTTGGTCATTAAATGGCCTTTCTGGCCACTAACACACCATGTGTGATTTTCTTTTTGGCCATTCATCCCCCCAAAATAAAATAAAGTATAAATATATTGTAGCGGGTCAGGGCTGTTCTGGGGTTTTGTTATTATAGTTCTGTTTACTGTTGTCATGGTGATGAGTGACGCGCTCTCTCGGCGACTGTTTTCCGGTGAGAGAGCGCCTTTTTTTGTTGTTTATAGCTGTGTCCCAAAACGTTGGCTGCATCCTTCGGAGGACCCGGCCTTCGCGGTCTACGTGGGCCGGGTCCTTCGAAGGACCGAGAAGGCCGGAAGTGCGAGGCTGTGAAATTGGACGGTCTAGCCTTCAGATTAGCGTCACCGCTGTGTCGGTGGAGTTTAATAAACTCGGCCGTCTGCCCCTGGCTATCTAAAATATAACAGGACACTGGCGTAAATTCTCGACCGTCTCACACTTCTGTTTAATCAGTTTTCTTTTTGACGTTTATTCAGCTGTGTGAAAATCCCGGAGGAACCCACCCGATGGATTAATAAAGTTTTATTTAATCTAATAATCTAATAACTTTGATCTCAGCCAACCCGATTTACTCACGAACAAATAAAACACCGAAATAAGGCAAACAATTACATTTTTAAGTTATCCGAGTGACTTATATATCATGTTTAACCTGAGTAGCGAAAGAGCGGGGGTCTGAAAACGATGAAGCCGGGAGTCCGCTGCTCTCGCCGGCTCGAGCGACCATTGAACCCCCCGGTTTGCTATCGAGCGGGTGGGTAACAGACGTCTCCGAAAACGTCGGTGCACTTTTGCAAATATGCGATGTCTTGATAAACCAAGCAGATATTTGAAATTTACACAGCTACTTTCTCGCCTGAAAATATGTTAAAAGTTTATTTTGTGACCCAGAAAGATTAATAAGACTAATTTTAAAACTTAGTAGCGGCCGCCATTGTTGGCAGCTGAAATTTGGCTGGACCGCGCTATGAATTCTGGGATATGGTGGGCCACGAAGGACACACCCAACCCATCCTTCAAATTCGGGGAAATGAAGGACGCATTTGTCAGCTGCATTTGAAGGAGTCTACGAATTGGGACAGCCTTCGTCGCCGGCCTTTGACGTAATCGGCCTTCAAATGCGGCCTCCGGAGGATGCAGCCAACGTTTTGGGACACAGCTTATGTGTGGTTGCCGCGCTGAGGAAGGAGGTAGCGACAGTGTTCTGGGCCGGTTGTACATAAACGGGTGCTCCCAAAGGAACCTCTGTCTCCTCCGTGTCTGAGCTCGCCACAATATCATTGTTACCGTTACTGGTACTGACCTGCAATGATGATTAAAAAAAAAAATAGGTTTCATCATTCATATGCTGAAAAAATCTGAACTTCATTGCTATTTCCCCCCCAAAACTTAATAATAAACTTACATAATCTGACTGATATTCAAAGGGTATAATATTCAAAGGGTATAATTTCTTAATTTGAATTATATTTTGGTTTTCATGACCAGGACCGGTGCTAATATTAAAAATCAAGTCAATGAAAGTAGAAAAATGTTTTAATATACAGTGGCTTGCAAAAGTATTCGGCCCCCTTGAACTTTTCCACATTTTGTCACATTACAGCCACAAACACGAATCAATTTTATTGGAATTCCACATGAAAGACCAATACAAAGTGGTGTACACGTGAGAAGTGGAACGAAAATCATACATGATTCCAAACATTTTTTACAAATAAATAACTGAAAAGTGGGGTGTGCGTAATTATTCAGCCCCCTGAGTCAATACTTTGTAGAACCACCTTTTGCTGCAGTTACAGCTGCCAGTCTTTTAGGGTATGTCTCTACCAGCTTTGCACATCTAGAGACTGAAATCCTTGCCCATTCTTCTTTGCAAAACAGCTCCAGCTCAGTCAGATTAGATGGACAGCGTTTGTGAACAGCAGTTTTCAGATCTTGCCACAGATTCTCGATTGGATTTAGACACCAGACAGGTCAGGGATAAAGTTATTGAGAAATTTAAAGCAGGCTTAGGCTACAAAAAGATTTCCCAAGCCTTGAACATCCCACGGAGCACTGTTCAAGCCATCATTCAGAAATGGAAGGAGTATGGCACAACTGTAAACCTACCAAGACAAGGCCGTCCACCTAAACTCACAGGCCGAACAAGGAGAGCGCTGATCAGAAATGCAGCCAAGAGGCCCATGGTGACTCTGGACGAGCTGCAGAGATCTACAGCTCAGGTGGGGGAATCTGTCCATAGGACAATTTATTAGTCGTGCATGCACAAAGTTGGCCTTTATGGGAGAGTGGCAAGAAGAAAGCCATTGTTAACAGAAAACCATAAGAAGTCCCGTTTGCAGTTTGCCACAAGCCATGTGGGGGACACAGCAAACATGTGGAAGAAGGTGCTCTGGTCAGATGAGACCAAAATGCAAAACGCTTTGTGTGGCGGAAAACTAACACTGCACATCACTCTGAACACACCATCTCCACTGTCACATATGGTGGTGGCAGCATCATGCTCTGGGGGTGCTTCTCTTCAGCAGGGACAGGGAAGATGGATGGAGCCAAATACAGGGCAATCTTGGAAGAAAACCTCTTGGAGTCTGCAAAAGACTTGAGACTGGGGTGGAGGTTCACCTTCCAGCAGGACAACGACCCTAAACATAAAGCCAGGGCAACAATGGAAAGGTTTCAAACAAAACATATCCATGTGTTAGACTCGCCCAGTCAAAGTCCAGATCTAAATCCAATCGAGAATCTGTGGCAAGATCTGAAAACTGCTGTTCACAAACGCTGTCCATCTAATCTGACTGAGCTGGAGCTGTTTTGCAAAGAAGAATGGGCAAGGATTTCAGTCTCTAGATGTGCAAAGCTGGTAGAGACATACCCTAAAAGACTGGCAGCTGGAATTGCAGCAAAAGGTGGTTCTACAAAGTATTGACTCAGGGGGCTGAATAATTACGCACACCCCACTTTTCAGTTATTTATTTGTAAAAAATGTTAGGAATCATGTATGATTTTCGTTCCACTTCTCACGTGTACACCACTTTGTATTGGTCTTTCACCTGGAATTCCAATAAAATTGATTCATGTTTGTGGCTGTAATGTGACAAAATGTGGAAAAGTTCAAGGGGGCCGAATACTTTTGCAAGCCACTGTATATAAATTTTATAGCATTTTGTGAACATAAACAGGAGGTGGCCATTTTTGGCGACAAACAAGCTGAGAGGGAGGTTTTTTTTGTTTTTCTGTCACTGCACAAAAAATAAATGGTAAATGGTAAATGGACTGATTCTTATATAGCGCTTTTCTACTCTCCCGGAGTACTCAAAGCGCTCTATACAACACGCCACATTCACCCAGTCACACCCATTCTCACAAGCACTACCTCTATACTGAGTGCTTTCTAACTACACTCACACACATTCATACTCCGATGGATGCATGTACATGTATAAAGATACATATATAATCATTGATACTGTTAATTATTGCTATGCATCTAACCTCCATCATGGTTAGAAAATAAATCAGATGCCATGTATTATTTAGAAAAAAAATAGGGATTTTATGCTTTTATCCCTTTTGTAAGTCATTACAATTATGTGATCTAACTGGTATTTAAAGGGTTAAAATTCTGAATTTGAATGAAATTTTGATTTTCATGAACAGCACTGATGCCAATTTTAAAAAAACTCAAGTCAATTAATGTGGAATTCTTTTTTTAATATATATTAATTTTATAGCACTTTGCAAACGTAAGCAAGGAGTGGCCATTTTTGGCCCCGAACAAGCTGAGAGAGAGTTTATATGTTTTTGCCCTCCCTGCACAAAAATAACAATGCATTATAATCAGTGTTGATGGGACTGTGCACCGCCACCAGGCGCCTAAGTGGAGATGACAGTCAGGACCCGTTACCTGACCATGCTCCGTTACCTGATCATTCCACCAGGACCTCTGCTCCTGGCTGCCACCCGGCTCATAGTGCATCCGACTCCTACGGTGCCTCCTGCGGGTGGTGGGTCCTCAGGAAGATGGGCCTATGTCCCTTTTTCGGACTGTGCCCGGCTGGGCCCCATGGACTAAGGCCCAGCCACCAGACGCTTGCCCTCAGGCACCCTACCTAGGCCTGGCTTCAGGGCGAGGCCCCGGTAACCCTATCCCAGGCAGGGTACACTGTTCCTTTGATGGTTTTCTCATAAGGGTCTTCTGAAACGCTCCTTGTCTGGGCCCTCACCCAGGACCAATTTGCCCCCAGACAACATAGCCCATGGGATCCCTGGGACTCACAAACACAGTAAACAGAAATCTCAAACTGTCTGACAAAAACAAGAAGGTGACACATGTGGAGGAGGTTCAGTCATATCCAGATCATCTTGACAGATTTGATTACTGGCCTCAGCCGCTTTGCAGAGATGGGCCGACGGGCCGCTGTTACTGGGAGGTTGAGTGTTGAGCACTGGTTTACATATCAGTGAGTTACAGAAGAATTGAAAGGAAAGCAGACAGTAGAGACTGTACCTTTGGATTTAATGAAAAGTCCTGGAATCTGAGCTGTTCGAATGACAGCCCTCCTTCTGTCAGTCACAATAAGAAAGCAACATTTATCATCTCCTCCTCCTCCTCTTCTGTCTCTAACAGAGTAGCAGTGTATGTGGACTGTCCTGCTGGCACTCTGTCTTTCTACAGAGTCTTCTCTGACACTCTGATCCACCTCCACACCTTCAACACCACATCCACTGAAACTCTTTATCCTGGGTTTAGAGCAGGGGTGGGCAACTCCAGGCGTCTAGGGCCGGTGTCCTGCAGGTTTTAGATGTGTCCTTGGTTCAACACAGCTGATTCAAAAGGCTAAATTACTTCCTCAACATGTCTTAAAGTTCTCCAGAGACCTGGAAAATGATCTAATCATTTGATTTAGGTGTGTTGACCCAGGGTGATATCTAAAACCTGCAAGACACCGGCCCTCGCGGCCTGAGAGTTGCCCACCCCTGGTTTAGAGTCTGGCTTTCTGATGCCTCAGTGTGTCTGTGCTCGGTTGAGTGTCCTCCTGTTAGAGAAACACTTTGACTGTTGAACAGATATTTCAGTCTGTACATGTCTGTCTCTTTCACTCAGAGACACGTTTCAATTATTTTTGTTCCTGGACCATTTTCTAGTTTTCTTGTGAGTATTTTAGTATCAGAATCTTACCGAAGTACATTACACTGAGACTCTCCTGTTTCATCAGAAGAGCAAATCTCTCTCTACTCTGAGTTCAGAATATGATGACATTCACTTAAGCTCCAATGGAACTAGCATTTCTTTTAACTCTGAAAATTAAAATGATCATTTGATACTCATTGCTGGTAAAAAGATGAATTACATTCTCATATTCATGCCAGGTTCTCATTAAATATGTAAAACATTCCTTCATTTACTTTCTGTGATATAGAACTGGTTACATGTATAACCCTGATGTTAACCTTGGACTTATTTTGAGTAAACATCACCTACAGACCTGTAAGTAGGAGAGCTGAACCCATTTTCCATGTTTTCATCTAGTTTGTAAGTAAACATTTCTTATGTTAATTAAAAGATATTTGTGACATTATTTGAATTCAATTTTATTTCTATATCACACCTTTTTTAATATTGTGTTTTATATTTGTACTGATAAATGTTTTCAACCACACAATATAGATTTATATTCATACTATTAACACTGGACTACTGGTAATAGTATGAAAGTATCAGAATCACTGCCCTCTAGTGGTCACTGTCAGTAACTACAATTCTCTGAATACAATAACATTAGGGCAAATTTACTCCAGTGCTTAATGACCTCAATGCATCAAAGTATTTCACTGGGTGAACCCTTCCTTCACAAAGTTTCATTTGCACTTTCCTGAACTTTGTGTCACAGAAGATCATGTCCATGTGAGACTCTTTGAGAAGGTAATGGAAGCAGTCTTATTTTCCTCTTGTTTCCATCAATAACCTTACATAAGAGCTAACCTTAACTAACCCTGTTTGTCTTCTTTCGGGAAGACAACAGAAGTGTCACGTTAAGGCTTCCCATTGCTGTTGTGAGTAGACTCATCCTACGGACCCAAATCCCCAAAGTGAGTTGGTGTTGAGTGAGATACCCTGCCATCAGATGTGTCCTAGCGATTCATTATGCTGAGGGTGGCACACAAAGGAAAAACAAAAAACAAAAAAACCCACAAACCATGTGACAATATTCAGTGCACCCATTGGTCAGATGTGTCTGTGACGGGAGCAAGAAAAGTAAATACAGAAAGTAAAGTAAGGGGCAGACACTTTTTTCACACCAGCGTAACAGCATTGATGAGATATTTGACCTCTGTGGGTCTAGAGTGTAGGTAGCTGCACTGTGGTGTATCAGATGTTCGGGCGGGGGGGGGTTCATGTTAGGGACAAGGGTAAAAATCAGGCTTTATGGTTTATGGTTAAGCTAAAGTGGAGGATTGCTGCCAGCCCCCCTCCTCGGCATATTCTTCAATGACAGTTAATATGATTCATGAGCGTTGATTCATTTAAAATAACATAATCATCCTGCTGTAACCAGGTTTCTGTAAGACAGAATAAATCAATCAAGAGGAGAGTCAAAAATAAAAGATCAGAGCTCAGTCATATCTGAACACTTAAACATTAACCACACATTTTTTGATTCAGTGTGATTTTACACCTCTTGATGATATTACCATCTCTGATTTCCATCCAGAGTCATTACTGAATGCTTAAAATCCAACAACATGTCTTTGATTAGATTGAGCATAAGAATAACACAGTAATACAACAATAATACAACAGTAAAACTACCTACCTTCAGACAGTTTGAATAAAACCAGTTGAACCGGCCACGCTGCTTTCAGTGCAAACACTGACGTTTATTTTATGTTTTCTATTTGTGCAGAGACACAGAGTGAAAGCAAAGCCTGTTTAGTGTCCTCATGGCTGCATAATTCAGAGCTCAAGCTTTTTTTTGTGGTTTTTTTGTTAAGATGTGCCTGCTTCCTGACCATGTTAGTTTGATGGAAATCAAAGGGCAGATTTAATGCAAAGGAAACAGTAAAGAAAGAGTAGAAATGTTATTGTGTCCTCTGTGAGAGTGGAATTTAGAGAAAACTCGAACAATACTTTGAAAGGGAAGGAATGGGGAAAAGTGGGAAGCTTTACTTTTCACATGAAAGTCTAGTGTTCAGAAACCTTGAAGGATGTACTTCAGTGTCATAGGCTGCTCCTCCTGCTGAGCCCCTTCCCACCTGTCCTGCCTCAGGTGGAGTCTTCCCTCCTTCCAGGAAGAAGCTCAGTAGTGTTTAGTGTCCACTGGAGTTTGGGTGGAGATTATTCTTCTGCACAGTTTGAAGAAACTGTAAGTTTGCTTTGTTTCCTCCTTAAACAATTTGTCTTCAGAAATGTTGCTGTTTCTGCTCTGCAGTGTTGGGTAAGTTACTTTAAATTAGTAACTTAGTTACATTACTAGTTACTTCTCTAAAAAAGTAACTCAGTTACTTCAAGTTACTCGTTACTTTCAAAGTAACTAGTTACTAGGGAAAGTAACTTTGGTTTTACTCAGAATTCTCTTGTTAATGTGTTGCTTCTGTAACTGGATACCCAGCCAGATTGCCAGTCTTCTAGCTTGCTTACTTGCCACAAGTGCACTGTGCCACCTACCAACAGAAAGGAAAAAATAATGTGCACATTTCCACGAGAGAAATCCCACGCCTGGACCGTCGTTGACCGCCGCCATGATTCTAGCCTGCTTTTTACATCCAACACAAAAACTGCAGTCGTGGTGCTTTCAATTGTACTCAGAACTTGGAAATTCTGCCTTCTGAATAGGAAGATGTAGGTAACACCAGACTGCAGATGAGCTGCATACAGGGCTGGACTGGGACAAAAAAAATCGTCTCGGGCATTTTGACTAGAGACCGGCCCACCATTATAGGAAAAATCATAAAGCCTTTGAATGAAAACAAACACTGTTGTGACAGTGATGTACACTGTTCTGATGGTATATATGTATCAATCTATCAATCGTTTGTTGTAAGACTCAGATAATTATTTTTTTAAAAGCGAGACATTTTAAATGAGAATAATAAAGAAAAGTATTTCTTTGTGCCCCCCTTTCCCTGTTAATGCTCTACCTGGCCCCCTGGCAAAACTTTGCTAGACCCGCCCCTGCACAGTTACCAGCTGTCAGCTACGTAGAAAAGGATCCTGGTGTTATTTGTCTCTCAGAAACAGTTCATAACTTCCCTTCAACTCATTCATGTCACCTAAAAGGTAAACCTGTTTCTCCATCACCTGTTCAGCTCTGATGATTCAGTAAGGACATCTCCTGGTTTCATCTTCATGTTTCCCTCTCACCAGATAACCAAACCGATATCATGACCAGCAGCTTTACAGCTGTGGCTCCAGCAAACATCAGCTGATACTAGCAATTAATATTAAATAAATTCTAACAACAGCTGATCAAGCTTAAACGTGCTGCTGTTGTTTAGCGCGACATCCGCTGGTTTCCTCTTTCTGGCGTAAAGTGGGCGATAAATAAACAGAGAAAAGCCGATCAGCTGATCATTGATCAGTTTCATGACTGAAGTAGAAACGGGAGAGGAGAGAATGAGAGAAGAAGAGGCAGCTGTGCAGCTTCAGCTTTGTCTTTTTCATTGTAGCTGAAGTCCGGGACAAACTGTGTTCCTTTTCACCTCAGTACAAAACGCGTAATATTTTCTCTGAATACCAGACGATTCTGTTTTTTAGGGGACGGTTGGCAACTCTAATAATTAACCGTATGAACAAAATAAAGTTCAACATCAGTAACATAGCACCCACACAGCTGTATAGAAACTCCGTCATGCTAGCTAGCACGCAGTACGAAAATGTCAGCATACCGAAAATAAACTCCACCTAAACTTGGTTTATATCTGACTCCGATAGACTGCAGGTCATAACTTCTTACCTGAAGTTCAGTTCACCTGACACTCGGACCGGCGGCCGCTTCGGGTCTCTCCTCTTGCCTCCCTTTTCCTTCATCCACCTGCTGGCCTCCACCACTTGCTAATGTTATTGAATCTGTGGAAGCTCCGCGATATCCACCACACGAAGTAACGAGTAACGAGCCTATCTAAATCCCAGGAACGAGTAACGCGTTCCTGGTTTTGGCATAATAACTAGTTACCGTGCTCGTTACCACAATATTAACGTAGTTACTGTAACGCGTTACTTAATAACGCGTTAGTCCCAACACTGCTGCTCTGTAATGTTTGGAGAAGATGAACTCTGTCTTTGTTACTGTGGATCCACTTTATAATGACTGAAGGCAGCTTTTCCTGCCTCCATCAGTCTGTGGAGGAAGCAGAGAGGAGCCACTTCTCTCCCACTCACGGAGCAAATAAATATGGCGTGAGCTCAGTTGGAGGGGTAATTATACACTGACGGACAGGAGGTCACCGAGGACTTTGTGAACTACTATTTATCATAGATCTATTGAAGTTTACATATAGATTCAACATGTAGGTCTCTGGTTGCAAAATATTGTGCCACTATCTGTTGGCTCACCTCCAGGACATAATGTTGACTGTTTTACCCTCAGAGGAGTCGTGTTATTCAGAAACTGATGAGGTTAGACCGACCAAGAGTTATATTAAACTTAGATCTGTCTGTCCGTCACTCTGACCATTTAAAGACAATTACATCTCAAAACACATTTTTATTTCTTCACTCTCTGAGTTTCCCTCTGACTCCTTCACTCCACCTGAGCCTGAAGCAGCTGTCAGTGACTTCCTAATAGATATAGTTGATGTCAGAGCACATTTAAATCACAGTTAGATCACATATGGCTCCCCAGAGACTGTCTTTAACATCATTGGTCAATGATTAATTAAAAAAACATCATCATAAAGACAGAGCCAGTGATCTGCCTGAGCTTTACATCATTATAATTGCTGACTACCTTACCAGCAGACCCCAGTATGTGAGGCTGCAGGACTGTGTGTCTGAGGTGCAGTAAATTCAAATAAATTCTTCTGAGTTTCTGTTTTTGCCTCTGACCAGACACAACTTTCACACCGATCTTTCAAATTTCCTTGTACTGAACAGTACACTGTGTTCATGTGCTAAACAGGAATCATTTCCTTGTTACTAAAACACATACTGAAGTACGATTTCACTAACTCAGAGTTCAGAAACCGTGACAGTTTGTCTTAAAATAACAATTGTAATCTCCAGATTTCCACTTTTGGTTGATAATTATTCTTTTTCTTAATGTGGCCCTAATACTCCTTAATAGATTTCAGTCAGGCTGTAACTGTTAAGTTTAACCATAAAAGGCTTGTTAGAAACTCTGAAAGGCTCAGTTCAACAGGTATGAAATCACCACCTGTGACCAATTCATTCTCTAGAAAATGGCTAATAGTGGGATCTGCCTATAAAGTCTTTGTTTCTGTCATGAACATCAGAAATATGGTCATAACTTTATTTTTTCTTTTTTAACTACAAAACAGGAATATTTACCATTTAAGTGGTTATATTGTCGGGGAACATGTTTTATATAAACAGTGTGTAAAGCCTACTGTACTAAAACCACTGAATGAAGAGCAAACTGTTTGTGCATGTATTTGTTTAGTAATGAATGTTGTTCTACTTGATTCTTATCTGCTGCCGAGTCTCTTTTATGCTGATGGAAATGCAGATAACACAGAGCACCAGTAATACCAGTTTAACCACCTCACATTCATTCCATGTTGATACGCGACAAACTGAAGTGTTCGTCTCATCCTTTCTACAAAAGTGTTGCGTTAGACTATATTTTATATATTGACACATAGATTAGTTTGATGCTGACAGCACCACTTTAATGTGACTGCATCACTTTGTTAATTAATATGCAAAATGTCATGACCATTGATCAATGTCCATGAGTACCATTCACTTAGAAATTAGCCTTGGAAATTCATCTCATGTAAACAATAACGTGGCGCACAGCGTGACGTGAAAAAAGGCACATACCTTTGACGCTGCGTGACGAACTCTTTATTCTTCATCCACACCTAAACGGCACTTCGAATCACCGAAAATGGAGATTTTTTAAAACTCAATTTTTGCATTTACTCTTTATTGAACAAAAAACACAAAGTTCAGATAATTTCAGTTTTATTCTACTAATAATCACCTGTCACATAAAGTGTAAGGAGTAAATATTTAAACAAGACATTCTTCAGGCGAAATAAAGACACTCAAGACAGTTTAGATGGTAACAACGTGCGCACGCTGGGTGAGCGCTGCTGTCTCAGGCTCACCACCAGCGTATGTGGCAGTTCTTTATTTATAGCGTTTCAGAGTATGTGTGTGTGTGTGAAGTTTATGATCTCAGAGTGTGTGTGTGTGTGTGTGTGTGATTCTGAAGAATGGGCCCCTCTTTGTATTTGGGAGTGTATAGATAAGAACGTCCTGCTCTCCCCTTCCTGGGAGTGAAACGGCTCGTAGAGAACCAGGTACAGAGGAAATATACTGGGTGAATCATATCTGAGAACACTATGCTTTTGTCTTTCATTTAAGCTTCACTTCAGCGAAACAGTAAAACCATAAAATACGATTAAATGGAAAGAATAAATGGGTAAACAACTATTAACACTAAAATTAAAGATAAACTTTCAATAACGTACAAATGGCAGTGGGAATAATACTTGAAACATTTGAAAATCTCTTAACATAAAGACTCATAAAACCTCTAACAGACAGCTGGTGTTTAGATTACAGTTGAATAACAACTGAAAAAACTGATACTTGAATCATTTCTGGAGCAGGTTGGACATCAGTCTTCAGTATCTATCAACATGCTGTGGTGAAAATGGCCTTTCCATTAGTTTTAATTCAAACACAAATAACAAGTATACAACATGAGAACATCTGGAAATAAAGAAGTATATAGAAGTAAATGAAGTGGGGTTCAGTCAATGGGGGTTATCCAGCTGTGTGTTGTCGGTGGTATATAAGCTTGACAGATAAAATATATTCATGAATCCAGCTGCAGGGCCAAGAGTGCCAATATGACTTAATACTGGCATATATAATCATTAAATATGTCATTTAATGATTAATTTAATGTGTCATTAATAATTTAAATTAGAAATAAATATAGATCAGGCGTGTCAAACATAAGGCATAAGATTTCACAAGATTTTCAGTTTTGAAAACAAAATGAGCAGCATCTGACTGCATTTCAATGATACTGCAGACTGCAAAGCTAAGTGCAGAATTTAGGAAATGGCTAAATTGATACCTGTTTGTGTTTTCAGCCATTTTCCTACTGACAAAACCTCCCTTATGGACATTCATACTACACAAAGTAATTAGCCAATAAACAATTAAATGGCAGAAAAGTTTCTATCTTTTCATTTTTACTAAAGAAACTTTTTTTTTTCTCACAATTACAGCTAAAAAAAAGTTGAGAGTCTGGATAATTTTACACATTTCTTACAATTTAAAAATGAGTCATGCTGACAGATTTCTTTCTCTATCAGCAGCTTTTTTCTTCATCATGTAGAAAAACAGATAAATATGTGATTTTTTACACTGACAGAAAGGAACGTTTCACTGGTCTGGCATGTTTAAGATCAAAGTGAGCGGTCTGCTGCTCTATTGATGTAAAATGAGTTTGAGCTTGTAGTATAATGCCACTCCTTCTGAGCCCCTCCCACCCACTTCAAGTCCTGCCCCCTTTCAGGTTAAAGTGAAACTCAAACTGAAAAGCTTAACAGCTCACCTGTCTATCAGTGTTTAGTGTCAGGTGTGGAGTGCAAATTCTTTGTGCTGAACAAACTGTAAGTTCACTTTGTTTCCTCATTTAATCGTTAGTCTTTAGAAACTTTACTGTTTGTTTCTTCTCTGTAATGTCTGTACAAAATGTTCAGCTCTAGTTTCAGGATAAGCTGATTTCCAACATTTCTACAGTTTTTAATGTATTTACCTATTGTGAAGGTAAATAGGCTTCAGTGAACAGGCTGTACAAAGAGGTTATATGTA
Organism: Oreochromis niloticus; assembly: GCF_001858045.2. Lineage (NCBI taxonomy): Eukaryota > Metazoa > Chordata > Actinopteri > Cichliformes > Cichlidae > Oreochromis > Oreochromis niloticus. The sequence goes on from NC_031986.2 coordinate 27,241,191, forward strand.
TAATAAAGAAATGTTCTGTTATTGTACCTAAAGTTGAATCAATCCAGTACCTTACAAAACTGTTGTTATATTTGCTGTAAATTCTGCTGCCCTCTTGGTCTGGTCACTCTTTAAAAAAAGATATTTTTAATGTCACTGAGACTTTTTACCTGGATAAATATATAGAAAAGTCACATTTCCAAAAACTGATACTGAAACTTCTGCCTTAGGACAGGAATGGTGTTTGTTGCTCAGGTATGATGTCATTCATGAGGGATACATTTCACGTTTCACATATATTACAGACCAAAAAGCTACTTCTAGTAGATTAAACAAAATTACTTCCTGGCACAAAACCTGGAAAAGTTTTGGAGGTAACGACGTAAATTATGATTTAACATAGATTTATCCTCCAAACATATTCAGCATGTAGTTTCTGTTTAAAAATACTACGACACAAACAGTTGGCTCTCCTCTAACAGAAAGTAATGTTGACTATTTACACACAGACAGAGAAGTCACTTAGAGACTAAATTAATTTATACCCAACAACATTTATAATAAACTTGTATCTTTCTTTTTATTACCCAAACCATTTAAAGATAAATCCATATCAGTCACAAATTTTATTTCATCACAGTAGGAGTTTCTTTGACTCTGTCCCTCCTGCTGAGCTTGAAGGAGATGTGTCTCATTTCCTCATTCATACAGTTGATGATAAAGATTGTATCTCAGTGCTTTAAGCTTACTCGTCTACTGAATTTTGTCTTTGAAATCCAAGCATTGACATCCTAGTTAATTGCCTCCTCAAAGACCGTCTTCAAGATGAGCACTGTTACCATCAATCTGTCAAAACAAACAATAAAAATCTGCGTCTGATTCCAGTTTGTTGGTCTGGTGAACCACAGGTGCACCAGACTCAAATAAGCGCTCCTCCATACTGTCACCATTCATGAAGTGAAATATAAAGCCTATGGTCCCAGATAGTTCTGTGAATATTTAGCTAACATAAACCAATGGAAGTATGTTGAGAGCAATCAAGGACTTACTTGGTGATGTCACATTCTGTCCTGCCACAAGATAAATTGTTAAGTTGTAAAAACTTTCAATTTAAGGTAGAAGATTCTTTATTTGGTATGTGTGCATAAACCAGCAGTCAAGGCACGTTGCAATTCTTGTTCAGAGCTCTGTCAGTCAAAGTAAGAATGGAAAATAGACAGAAATAAACAAGAGTACAAGACTAATATGAATTCTAAATAATAAATCATAAATTCTACCCCCTTTACAAGCAGGGTGGCAGTATATACATAAGAGTAGTGATGGGTATCGTTTAGGTTTTATCCGATACCAGTACCAAACCGGTACTTTTGAAACGGTGCCGGTGCTTAAAGAATGGAGAACACAAAATTTGTCCTAAAACCTCTCATGTTCAGCTGGTTTTTTGTAAAAAGATAACAATGTTAGCCTTTTCTGCAGCTATAGGGCATATCTGGTAGCCTATCAATCTAGGCTGGAAGCAGTGCTTAAACAATGGAAAAACACAAACTTTGTCCAAAAACCTCTCATGTTTAACTGTTTTCCACTTTTTCTTTGGTCATTTTAGCCTTTTTGTCCAGGGTGAAGGGAGTATCTGCCATCAAACAAGAAGACAGCCGCATGTAACTACGATGGTGTTTGCTAGTTCACCTTACATGCATTAATGTAATAATGTGGTTAGCGTACTCAACGTTAATTACACACGAACAACATTAAGCTACTCACGCAGAGGAGAACGGCTGCTGCTGCCATCATCATCAGTCATCATTTCTGCTACACTGGCAGGGCTAGGGGCCAGGACTCTCCTCTTCGGGTTTTTGGGGGATGTTGCTAACTCCGGGTCCGATAACAGGCACCACACCCGCAGTAGATGTGCTCGGTGTGAGGTCTCGCAGCAAGCTATCAAATACAGCGCATTTCTCGGCTTTTAAAAAAACGCTATGCGTCGCCAGGTGTTTCATTGGATTTGAGGTGGTACCTCATTTGCACAGTATCACAGTATCAGCTTAAAGCACTTGTTGCAGGCTGCTGAGTTTGCATCTTTTGCTGTGAAGTACAGCCAGACTTTTGACCGCTTCGCCTTGGGCATTTTTAATCTGTAGCTCTGCTCTAAAAGAACGTACGTACCTGGCCCCGCCTACTATCCTCGGAAACGTAAAATGATTGGCTAGAATCTAAAGTGTATCACATCTCAGGAAAAAAAGTACCGAAATAAAGCACCGAAATGTGCGCTGCTTTTCGGTCTGGTTACTACCGTTTATGTCAGAACCGGTGCCATCATGGCACCGGATACCGGTACCCATCCCTACATAAGAGTCCAATTATATTGCAAATATTACACAGTTAGGACTTCTGGCAAGTAAAGTGGGGTAGTGTGGGGTTATTATTGCACATTGTTCACTGGTTTTTGTTTGCCATCAGTCTGACTGTGGCGGGGATGAGTGATGGTGCTGTCCGCTTTCTGTCTGACATTGTATGTGCAGTTCTTGTGTCTGAGCAGAGAGTGAGCTGGATGGAGTGAGTCCCTGTTAGTTCCCTCTGCTCTTTCTGGCAGCGCTGTGTGTACATAGAGTCCATAGATGGATGTTCTTTAACAGAGATTGCTTTAATTCATCAACATGGAAAAATCTGACTGTTTTTAGAACAGGGCTCCATGATGTTCATTATCCTGTATATATAATGTTTTACATCCTCTTTAAAGCATAACCCTACTTGAATACTACAAAACAAATGCAAATGTGTCGAGAATATTGTGTGCTCACAGTCAGCTGTTTTACTGGTTGGTGGGTTCATTGAGCCACGTCTGTACATGAAAAAATGTCTCTGCTGTTTGTTACCAGCAATCTAAGACAGATCATATGTATGTAACCATGGCTACAGTTTACTTTTCTGAGTGTGCTATCTATGCATGTATGACTTAAATTATGCACAACGTGTGTGTGTGAGAGAGAGCTTTATAACATATATATGGTTGAAAATTGTAATGCTGGAGCTGTGAGGAGAAATAATGTGGCAGAAATAATGAGCTGTAGTTTATCTGTTGGCTCATTTTTTTGCAGAGGGACGCTGCAGACAGAGAAACAGTCCATCCTGGTCCTCCTGTTACTCACAACTTGTCGAGAGTCGTTCTGGAACACGTCTTGTGACCGAGGCCAGTACTACGCATCAGGTTTGATCTCATTCAGGTAATTTTGTTGTTAACCCTGGGATTTCTGTACTGCAAAGACAGATTACCTCTCACCAGGCTATGTTGCCATGACAACTTATGCTGCAAACCTGAACTTCTTTGCTGTTGTTTCAGATCAGAGATCAACAGTTATCAAATCTATATTTTTGAGTCTGATTAATTTGAAAACTTTACTGAGATCAACAACTGCTAGTTACTACTTTTACAGTGCACTTCCTCCCCAAGGTCAAAGGTTAAATCAACCTTTAGTTGCTTTTCAGCTCTCTGAAAGGATTCTCAGTATGTGTGTAAATAATGCCACAGCTCTGAAAAAAACTCCCACTTGTTTTTTGTTTAGTCTCATTCATAGACTCATACAGACTCTGCTAACATACTGAGTTGATGGGATAAACACATTTATGCTTCAGTTAGTAGCTTCATTAAAACGGTTTATCATCTACAGTGTTTTCCCTCCTTTGTCACAAACTTTGAGCCATTTTATCTCAGAGTTAGAAGGTTTCATGTCTTCACACGTCAGCAGAGATGGGCAGTAACACGTTACTTGTAACGTGTTACTGTAATCCGATTACTTTTTTCAAGTAACGAGTAATGTAAGGGATTACCATTGCAAAAACAGTAATTAGATTACCGTTACTTTCACATAGGAACGCTGCGTTACTGCGTTACTAAAACCGTGAGTTTTTTGCGAGAATGTCTCATGACAGTGACGTAAGCGAGTGCGATGTTCGTGACAACAGCTGTGTGCAGATCAACAACGGATAATATATCGAGTGCGGAGAGAGTATGAGCGTGCAGCGTTTAAAGCGTGGAAGTACTGACCTTATTTTGAGTTTGATTCCATAAAAAGTGACAAAAACATTAGTGTCCGTTGTGCGTGGGAAGAAAACTTCTTTTTACAGCGAAAAAACCCCTAAACTTCCAAGCAAGCACCAGATGCGCTACGACTGTAATGGGAAATTGACAGAGAAACTCGTGGAGTCTTCAACTGACCACTGCGGCACACCTGCACCAGGGCAAACCTCTGCCTACCCCAGTCCTGCTTTACAGGTGAAAATAGAGCAACTAGTTTACTTTATTTATTTTCTGCTGTGTTTTACTTGCATCTACTTGAAAGAGTGAGTGTAAACACAAAAAAATATTTTATTTTATGTGCTGGAATGTGCAGAAAATAGGTTTAAATGTTAAACAAATTTCTTCCAGTCAGAGAATGTTGCATATAATTTAATTTTTTGCTTGATGCATAAAGTTAAAAGATTAAAACTAATAAAACAAGTTTTAAGAAGAGACTTTTCCATTTGATTACATTTTGTATGATAGATTATGCAGAAAAAGTAGAATTGGGCTGAAAGATCTATCGCTTTATTACCTATTCAGGTTGTAAATTGTGTTTTTAAAAAGTAACTAAGTAACTAAGTAACTAAGTAATTAATTCCTTTTGAAAATAAGTAATCAGTAAAGTAACGGGATTACTTTTTGGGGGAAGTAATCAGTAATTAGTTACTGATTACTTTTTTCAAGTAACTTGACCAACACTGCACGTCAGTATGTGAACTGACGCCCCAGTCTGACAAGTCAGACAGCATATTTACAAGTGAGGCAATGAAGGAGTGTCCTATGCACATACACCATTAAATGACAAGAAACCATTTGAACAGACACATACATCAGTTTGTATGCAAATAGTAAAAAACTGTCTTTAAATAAAGGTTTTTAGTGGAACTCTTTATTTGATTTGTCTTCATTAAAGGGAGGTTTTTCTTTTTCTTCAACTGTTTTGCTGTGAATATTTACCTTTTTTAAAATCATGAGTGTAAGTTAATGAACAGATTATTGTTCATAATTTTCTGTATTTGTTTCTGAGCAGCAAAAGAAACTCTGAAATGTGCGAAAGTCAGATTAGTGCCAAGGTTAGTCCTGTTCATGTGTATGCAGGAAAGCTGTGTACTGTGGGATTCATGAGCCTTTAGCAGGAGGAGAGTCAGAAACCATCAGTCAGAACTCGGTCACATCAGATTCATATGTTTAATCAAGATACTGAATTTGCTGGTTTTTGTTTCCCAGAAGAAAACTGTAGTCTCACCATTAAAGTCAAACACAACAGTGTGCTGCTGATTAAGTCCTAAAATAAAATGGTTTGTTATAGTGTGTGAGTTTATTCAAGTTATTAACTTATGTATTTTATTCATCAAACACTTAAACCATGTTCACTCTTGTTTAACTATACATGAAGTTTTTGCTAATGTGCAGTGTTTAGCTAACATGATCAGAGGTGTCAGTGTTTATGTGACGTCGGCGTGTTGTCCATGCTGACATACATTGGAGAGAAATATGGAGGAATGATTATAGAGCAGTGATCAGATGATTAATCCATAGTCTGTGAACAGATGGACGCTCCATTCAGCTTCAAACTTCAAGATTTTTGTGAATTAAAACATATAAACTAATAATTAATTGATAATGTAGATAATAGTTAGTAACATCCATGTTTGGCTGTCTACTTTAATACTAGAAAATTCTACTAGATAGAAGGGGCCTATTAACAGCAAATCAGTACAGTTCTCTGCACAGTACACAAGAATAATTAAAGTGAAGTTTTTAACTCTGCTTATCCTCTTTGAGTCATGGATCAGCGGAAATGTTTTAGAATGTTGTTCAGACGTATTGAACTGACTAAATATTAAGCTTTCAGTCACAGTGAGTCAGTGTGTGTCAATGAATGCTTCGTGTGTGCTTCATGGCTCCATCTAGTGGACTGGTAGTAGAAGTAGAGCAGCTGACGGCAGCTTTCTCTGCCTCACACATGGAAGCAGAAAAGAAGCAGCTGATATTTGGACAGCACACATGATGGAAAGGAGGATTTCAGTTGATGTGCACATGAATGATTAGTGTTTCCTCTGCAGGTGAAGGTAGAAAGTGTGTGTGAGCTGATGTGGATGTGAATTCAGCAGCATGGATCAGTGTGAGGACAGAGAGGAGGGAGTCCCTCCCTCTAAAACCACTCTGTGTGGGGAACATGAGAGCCAGACCAAAGCTCAGAGGTGAGAGGACCATCTCTAACTGTCCATGACTCTTCTCCATGTCACAGCTCAGCACTCACATCACTGCTCCATCATTATTCACAGGAACCAACCTGGACCTGAACCCAGCTGTGTGTCCTTAAAGAGTGACCCCTCAAAAGATTTTAATATTGATTTGAAACAAAGACATCTATCTGACACAGAGTAAGTATGTCTCAGTATTAAAATGGGGCTGGAAAAATATTTCAGAGGACAAATTGTTGAATACAATAATTTGAATTTTGGATGATTTATTATATCTACTGTAGTTTGCTCCATCATATTCATCGTGTTTGTAACTTGTTTTCTAGTTTATACAAAACTATTTTAGTTTCACAATTATTTACAGAATTTAAAACTTAACCCTAAAGTGTGGTTTGGGTTTTTTTCTCTGTCAGGATGTACCAGAAACCTGAACCCAGCTGCGTGTCCTTAAAAAGCGACATGTCAAAGGATTTTAATCTTGGTTTTAAAGAAAGTCCTTCTGCTGCAGAGAGGTAATGCGCCACTAAATGTTCCCACTGACTTAGTTTGAACTGTTTTTTCTGAAAAAAATGTCCAACTCGTTTAATGTCACAGCTCAGCTCTTTTTCCACACACTTTTATGTTCATATGTAAAGCTGTGTGTTTTTTCCCTTAAACACAGCAGTCAAAGATTGAAGAATGAACATTTTTGCATTTGTACTGTGAAGAAGCTAAGTGTCAGTTTTACATACTGTATTAACATAATTGACCTAAAATCAAAGTACATAAATTTGCAGCCAATGCCTCGGGCATTTTTTATACAACTGTTTAAAATTAATTACAAATGAAATCAGATGTAATGTTTTGGGTTTTTTTTTTATTTACTTTGTGCTTTCCTTCGAAAAACATGCGTTCACTGTTTCTTCCTTCACTAAACATGATCACAGTATTCAGGAAAATAGCTTCACAAAAATGATTTTGCATAACAATTGACAGATCAACACCATTTTAAAACTGGCATATAGTTTGAAGTCCACACTTTGGAAATGCATTCAAAAAGAGAAAATGGGGCAGTTGTGGTCTGTTGTTTTTTCTTTTTGTGAGTTACGTTCACTGGAAGAACATGATGCTGGAGCGGGAATTATTACGTAGGTGTTTTTACCTGTGTACTTGATTTCTGTTGACCATTATAAACATGTTTTTATGTACGTTTATATCATATGTTATGCTACTAATATATGAACACCTGTTGATGCTCAGATTTGATTCTTCAAGATAATAATTGGTACTAATGGGTAGTTTTGAAATGTTATTTTTGTAATAGTTTTTATTTTATGACAGGTTCACAGGGTGATTGTTATGAGTTGTGGCTCTTTTTCATATTGCAAACTGTTTGAAGTTAAATCAATTTCTAATCAGTGAGAAATTGGGTTCACTTTGGAAGGGTAACCCATTTTAAGTGCTAAAAATGTCAAGTAGATTAACTATTTCTTCCTTTAAGACAAACATAAAAGCCATTATTTTTGACTCTGACTTGACCTCATCCACAAACACCTGTCAAAAAGGACAATAATGAAGATGGATGATAAGATCTGGGAATAATGTTCACAAAGTTCTTTGTCTCATGAGATGTACTTCACAAAAGAGTAGGTTTAAAATTTAAAAATGTAATGTAAAAATAAAAATAAACGAAATCCAAAAATAAAACTCTTCATACTTCTCATCTGATCTGATCTTCTCAAATGTCAGAGAGAAGGATCTCCATTTTACAAAACACCAAGAGAAACATCAAAACATCTGTTGTGTCCTTTAGCTTGTATTTATCTCTGTGTGGAAAGTCATAATGTGAACTAATTCTTCATGATTCTTCATAGAGTGGACCAGGAGAGTTCAAAGGTTCCCAGTGATCAACCTGCCAAACACCATCAGACACATTTGGACTCTGTATTTATGGTCTGTACATGTAAAACAACTGCTCTTACATCTGTTCTATTCACTGTGATCTCCATACTGCACTTTATAGACCACTGAATTGTTAATGTATCCATGATGGATCTCAGGTTTTGTTCAATGATTTCAGTCTGGATGGATTATTCATATCGTCTTCTGTTCCAGCTGTTAGAGGACAACATCGTGACTTTTGTGAAGAATGAGCTGAAGAAGATCCAGAAGACTCTAAGTTCAGATTACCCAGCATCCTTAGGGAGCCAGAAAGAAGACGAGGGGGTCTTAGAGGATGAAGATAAAGAGGAGACCAGGAACAGCAGACAAGCATTTGTGAAAATAACGCTGCACTTCCTGAGGAAACTGAAGCAGAAGGAACTGGCAGACTTTCTGCAGAGCAGTAAGATGATGTCTTTAAAGATTTAAGATGCTGCATAAATGGGAAATGAAATTATATATGAAAAGATGCACAAACTTAGATTCAAATTTTTTTTTTGAGGGGACGAAAGATGTAGGGGTATTTACTGAATAATAATTCCATCATCAAATGTATTTATTGTGTTTTCAGGAATATTTGCTCCAGATTTTCAACATGAACTCAAATCTTCACTGAAGGAGAAGTTCCAGTGTGTGTTTGAGGGGGTTGCTAGAGCAGGAAACCCAGCCAAGCTGAATCAGATCTACACAGAGCTCTACATAACAGAGGGAGGGACTACAGAGGTCAATGATGAACATGAGGTCAGACAGATTGAAACAGCATCCAGGAAACAATACAGACCAGAAACAGGAATCAGACCAGAAGAATTAACAATCCGACCAGAAGACATCTTTAAAGCCTTACCTGGAAGAGATAAACCAATCAGAAGAGTGCTGACAAAAGGAGTGGCTGGCATTGGGAAAACAGTCTTGACACAAAAGTTCACTCTAGACTGGGCTGAAGACAAAGCCAACCAGGACATCCAGCTCATATTTCCATTCACTTTCAGAGAGCTGAATATGCTGAAAGAGGAAAAGTTCAGCTTGGTGGAACTTGTTCATCACTTCTTTACTGAAACCAAACAAGCAGGAATCTGCAGCTTTGAAAACGTCCAGGTTGTTTTTATCTTTGATGGTCTGGATGAATGTCGACTTCCTCTGGACTTCCACAAATCTGAAATCCTAACTGACCCTACACTATCCAACTCAGTGGACGTGCTATTGATAAACCTCATCAGGGGGAATCTTCTTCCCTCTGCTCACCTCTGGATAACCACACGACCTGCAGCAGCCAATCAGATCCCACCCTGTTGTTTTGACATGGTGACAGAGATCAGGGGGTTCAATGACCCACAGAAAGAGGAGTACTTCAGGAAGAGGTTCAGAGATGAACAGCAGGCCAGCAGGATATTCTCCCACATCAAGACATCACGGAGCCTCCACATCATGTGCCACATCCCAGTCTTTTGCTGGATCACTGCTACAGTTCTGGATGTGCTGAAAACCATAGAGAAAGGACCCCTGCCCAAGACCCTGACTGAGATGTACATCCACTTCCTGGTGGTTCAGGCCAAAGTGAAAAAAGTCAAGTATGATGGAGGAACTGAGACAGATCCAGCCTGGAGTCCAGAGAGCAGGAAGATGATTGTGTCTCTGGGAAAACTGGCTTTCGATCAGCTGCAGAAAGACAACCTGATCTTCTATGAATCAGACCTGACAGAGTGTGGCATCGATATCAGAGCAGCCTCAGTGTACTCAGGAGTGTTCACACAGATCTTTAGAGAGGAGAGAGGACTGTACCAGGACAAGGTGTACTGCTTCATCCATCTGAGTGTTCAGGAGTTTCTGGCTGCGCTTCATGTCCATCTGACCTTCATCAACTCTGGAGTCAATCTGCTGGAAGAACAACAAAAAACATCCCATCAATCTGAAACAGATAAACATTTCTACGAGACTGCTGTGGACAAAGCCTTACAGAGTCCAAATGGACACTTGGACCTGTTCCTTCGTTTCCTCCTGGGTCTTTCACTTCAGACCAATCAGACTCTCCTACAAGGCTTGCTTACACAGACAGGAAGAAGCTCACAGACCAATAAGGAAACAGTTCAGTACATCAAGAAGATGATCAATGAGAATCTGTCTGCAGAGAATAACATTAACCTTTTTCACTGTCTCAATGAACTGAATGATCATTCCCTTGTAGAGGAGATTCAAAAGTCCCTGAGATCAGGATATCTCTCTGCAGAAAAACTGTCTCCTGCTCACTGGTCAGCTCTGGTCTTCATCTTACTGTCATCAGAAAAAGATCTGGATGTGTTTGACTTGAAGAAATATTCTGCTTCAGAGGAGGCTCTTCTGAGGCTGCTGCCAGTGGTCAAAGCTTCCAGCAAAGCTCTGTAAGTAAATATGGGCCTATCTCTGTCTGTTCAAAATGTTTCTTCTACCTCCCTGAACAAAACAGAACAAAACAAAACACAGATTCTGCCTAGTGTGTTTGTGCCAGTGAGTACTACAGAAGTATGACTAACTCTACCAGCTTCTCACTGGTTTAGATTTAATTATATACAACAAAACAAACAAACAAACAACCTTTATTTGTTATACAGAGTACAATATGTAGTGAAATACAGCTACGTAGGTATAGCTGTGTTTTTTATTGGGCAAATTTGAAGTGTTTTATATCTGACAAATTTCAGACCAATTTATTTTAGTTAACCATGAACTGTAGTGCATACTTTGTTTTTGTTTTCTAGGTTCAACATTAAGTGATTTCATTTGATCATATCATTGTTTTTCAGACTGAGTTGCTGTAACCTCTCAGAGAGAAGCTGTGAAGCTCTGTCCTCACTTCTCAGATCCTCATCCTTTAGTCTGAGAGAGCTCGACCTGAGTAACAACAACCTGGGGGATTCAGGAGTGAAGCTTTTGTCTGATGTCATCAAGAGTGTTTACTGGAAACTGGAAACTATCAGGTCAGATTTCAGACTTTTCCACTGATTACCACTGAAAATAAAAGCCACTAAAACCTGTATAGAATTCTCAAGTCACTTTTGAATCAAATTTGGTTAGATTGTTAGACTCTGAGTTACTGTCTTAAAGGGTTTTTTTTATATTCAAATTCTTTTGTTTTTGAACTGATAAAAATTACTGATATGCATGATACTGGTTTGAACATACACCAGTTACCAGGCTATTTTAAATCCAGAGAATTGCATGTCCGGATGTCTTTCTATTTTTACTCTTTTTAACTCTTTGCAATGAAGAGTCTGGAATTATATAATATATATTTTTAAAGGTTGGTTTCACAAAATGAGAGTTTTGGGAAAATAAGGTCACAGCAAGTAAAATCAGCTTATCACAATAAAAATAAACAGAATGTCACAAAGCAAACTTCCAAAGATAGGTGGCAAAAAGTGAGTGTATATGATTATCTTATCACTCCGTATTAGCTCTGGAAGACTGGTGACCTATCCAGGTGTACGCTTAATGTCAACTGTGACACAGTTCACCCTTTGCAACCCTAAATTAGATGGAGGTGATTTAACTTTTTTGTCAATGCCATGTGTCACCACAATTTACAGGAACTACCTAAACTTTCACACAGGTAGATTGTCTTCTTAATAGTATTGAAACCTCACAGATGAGTAACACAGGAGGATTAGACTGAGTTAAATACTGAGTGGAAGCCATATTATTACAAATCTAATGCTAACTTTGATTTGTTCCATATAATTGCAGAGAGATCATATTTCTTCCATATTGTCTTTTTTATCGTCAGCTTCCTTTTATATCCAGAGAAACAACCTCTTCTCATTTACAACAGCCAAAAAAACCCCCAAAAAGGCACATCACCAATGTTCTAATTAAATAAATTTCTATTTGCTGCTGTTGACATGTAATTATCACCAGATGTCAGTAACAACTCATCCAATCCACATTGAAAGAAATCATCCATAGAGGGCCGTGAATTATGTGTGACAATAAGAAATAGCACAGGGAAAAAGTATTGAACACACAAAGCAATGGAGGTGTAAAAAGACTTGGAACATCATGATGATTAGAAAGCAATTTTGCCACTCAGTGCAAATTAACATGACTTGTCTTAGTCCCAAATGATGGATTATAAAAATGTGTCAGATTACCAAGGCATCACACAAGAAATATCTGATTTTGTGTATCAGTAATGAGCTCTCTCAAGACCTTCGCAACATTATTGCTGCAAAGCATACTGATAGTATAGGCTACAGAAGAATTTCTAAACTACTGAAGGTTCCAGTGAGTAGTGTTGGAGCCTCAATCCAGAAGTAAAAACAGTATCATTTCAACATAAACTGACAATGACCAGGTGCTCCCCACAAAACTTCAGACGGAAGAGTGAAAGGAATTATCAGAAGAGTTTATCCAAAATCCAACAACCACTTGTGAAGAGCTACAGAAAGACCTGGAAACAGCAGGTATAATTGTTTCAAAGAAAACTATGAGTAATGCACTCAACCACCATGGCCTGTATGCACACTGACCACTCAAGACTCCATTGCTGAAGAAACAGCATGATTCAAAGTTTGATGAAAAATATTTAGACAAGCCTTTGAAATACTACAAGAATATAGTCTGTTCAGATTGGATCAAAATTAAAATGCCATGTTTTGATGCCATAATTTACACAATGTTTGGAGGTCAAAGGGAGCTGCATATCACACCAAAAACACCAACAGTGAGCTTTGGATGTGGGAACATCATAGTGTATCACTATTTTTCAGCACAGGGCACTTACACCCTTAATATAATTGAAGGAAGGACTGGAAAAATGAAACAGGACATTCTTGATGAAAATCAGCTGTCATCTGCCAGAATGATGAAGCTGAAATGAGGGTGGATGTTTCAGCAAGACAATGATCTCAAACAGCCATGGAAACTTTCAACTGGTTTCAAAGAAAGTAAAGCTGCTATAATGGCCCAGCCAACCACCTACCCCGAATCCAACTGAAAATCTATGAAGAACTAAAGCTTAGAGTTTGTAGAATGGAGCCTTCAGGATTTGAAGACTATTTTTGATGAAAGATGGGCCAAAATCACGCCTGAGCGATGCATGTGACTAATTTCTCCATACTGGAGGCATCTTGAAGATGTCGCCACCAAAAAAGGGTTTTAGAACGAAGATCAAATAAATTATAGTAAGTATGTTCGACACTAGAAACATTTTCCTTGTGTCACTTCTAATTATTACTATTGGATTGGATGGGTTATTACGCATATCTGGTGAGAAATTCATCCCAATGGCACCTTTAGAAATATATTTAGTCAGAAAATACATTATGTGTTCAACAATTATTTCACCCTCTGCATGTAGTATAACTTCCGGCGCCGCTCCGAGCTGGCAGCCAGTATCAGCAGCTCGGACCTGACCGAGTCCTTTTTTCTCTTTATTATATGTTTCTCTGTTGTTTTTGTGTTTTTTGTTTTTGTTTTTCTATTGTGGACTGCTGTCCCCCACAATGGAGCTCAGAATTCTATGGACAATGGCGTTCTTTATTACATTTTTTATGGCGTCTTTGTCCGGAGAGTGCGTGGAGGTCTGACCTCCCATTGTTTACAGCAGGGATCAGCTGTTAGCCCTCAGAGCCTCCGCTGCCATGCCTACCGCCGAGCAAGCTAACATCCCCCGCGAGGTGAGGAGGAAGAGACGCGGTACTCGGGCCGGGATCGGGCGTCGTAGTAAGGTTAGGAGGTACCGGCCAGCGATTCCATCTATTATTATGGGGAATGTGAGATCTCTCCCCAATAAAGTAGACGAACTGGCAGCCCTTACCCGACATCAGAGGAGCTACAGGGAGTGCAGCCTGATGTGCTTCACAGAGTCGTGGCTAACTGCGCTAACTCCGGACTCACACGTAAACATGGATGGTTTTCATCTGATCCGGGCCGACAGAACAGCGGAGAGTGGTAAGAAGAGAGGAGGGGGTCTGACTGTGTTTGTGAAAGATAAATGCCCAGAGTTACACCATCTATCTATCAAAGAGACGCTATGCTGTAAGGACATTGAGCTGCTAGCGGTTAGCATGAGACCGTACTATCTACCGTGAGAGTTTACACACGTGATTATGATAGCTGTGTATGTCCCGCCCTCTGCTAGCGCTGCAGCAGCCTGTGAGGTCCTGCACACTGTAACCAGCAGACTCCAAAAACAGCACCCTCAGGCCCTTTTTCTGATCTCTGGGGACTTTAATCACATCTCCCTGTCCTCCACTCTCCCCACCTTCACCCAGTATGTTACCTGCCACACCAGAGACAATAAAACATTGGACTTATTGTATGCCAACACCAAGGAGGCATACCGCTCATCACCTCTTCCTCCCCTGGGGGGCTCAGATCACAATCTGGTTCATCTCCAGCCTGTGTATAAACCTCTAGTACACAGAGAACCAGTAGTGAAACGCACAGTAAGGAAATGGTCGGCAGAGACTGAAGAGGCCCTGAGGGACTGTTTCCGTTCTACTGTGTGGGACAACCTCTGCAGCCCCCTGGAGGATGACCTCAACAGCATCACAGACTACATTACGGATTACATGAACTTCTGTGTGGACAACACCGTACCCATCAAAAAGGTATGGTGTTTTTCTAACAACAAGCCATGGATAAATCCAGAAATTAAGGCTCTCCTCAAGGAGACGAAGAGAGTCTTTAGATCTGGGGACAAACAGGAGCTGAGAGTTGTTCAGAAGAAGCTGAAATGGAAGATAAGGCAAGGAAAGGAAAACTACAGGAGGAAGATGGAAGAGCAGCTGCAACAGGACAACATCAGAGGGGTTTGGAATAGCCTGAAGACAATCTCAGGACAAAAACCAACCCCCCAGGCTGCAGGAGACTTGGGGTGGGTGAATGACCTAAATAAATATTTTAATAGGTTTGATCAACCACCCACCCCTCCCATCACCCCTCCCACAGCATCACCCCCCCTGCTGCAATCTCCGTCATCTTCAGGGACTGCCTGTCCTTCATCTCAGGACTTCACACCTCTCAGCTTCACACCTCCCAGCTCCCAGTCATTACACCCACTCCCGGCTTCTGTGGACTCCAACCTACACACCCCTCCCCCAAAATCCACTCTTTCTATCTCAGCACTTCAAGTGAGGAATGAGCTTCGCAAGGTCAAGGTGCGGAAGGCTGCAGGTCCAGATGGCGTCAGCTCCAGACTCCTGAGATGCTGCGCAGATGAACTGTGTGGCATCCTAGGTTATCTGTTCAACTTGAGCCTGTCACTGGGGAAAGTACCACAGCTGTGGAAGACCTCCTGTGTGGTACCGGTACCAAAGACCTCCCATCCCAAGGACCTCAGCAGCTACAGGCCGGTAGCCCTGACATCGCATCTGATGAAGACCCTCGAGAGGTTGGTTCTAAACCATCAGCGCCCCATGGTGAGGTCTTCATTGGATCCGCTGCAGTTTGCTTACCAGCCTGGCATCGGGGTGGAGGACGCCATCATCTACCTCCTGCACCGAGCTCTGACTCACCTGGAGAAGCCTGGAAGCACTGTGAGGATCATGTTCTTTCAACACCATCCAGCCACGACTTCTGAGAGACAAGCTGGAGCTATCAGGAGTGGACCACCACATGTCCCAGTGGATACTGGACTACCTCACAGAACGCCCACAGTATGTGAGGTCACGGGGCTGTGTCTCTGATACGCTGGTCTGCAGTACGGGGGCCCCACAGGGAACTGTGCTGGCACCGTTTTTCTTCACCCTCTACACTGCAGACTCCAACTCCCCACGCTGCCACCTACAGAAGTTCTTTGATGACTCTGCCATAGTCGGCCTCATCACAGGCGAGGACGACTCAGAGTACAGACAGTGGACTCTGGACTTTGTGGACTGGTGTCAGCAGAACCACCTGCTGATCAACGCCGGGAAAACCAAGGAGTTGGTGGTGGACTTCAGGAGACGCAGACCCACCACACTGACACCGGTGAACATCCACGGAGTGGACATTGAGATAGTGGACTCTTATAGGTACCTGGGTGTTCAAGATGTAAATGTATGTAAATGTATGCATGTAAATGCTGCTGAACTGCAGAGCTCCTTCAGTGACAGACTGCTGCATCCTAGATGCATGAAGGAGCGTTTCCGCAGGTCCTTCCTCCCTGCAGCTGTCAGACTGTACAATCAGAACTGCTCCCAACAATCATAGATGTTTACATCAGCACTGGAACTGCAATAAGTTAATCAACCGATTCGCACTACAACCTGGTTTGCCTCTTACTTGTAGTTATTTTTATTTAATTTAATAACTGTACAGTACTCTCTGTATATAGTAACCATTGTCCTTAATGTAAATATTCAAGAAAAATTGTGTATGTTTCTGTTCTGTGTCCTGTGTACTGTTTGTTTGTATATGTGTCTTTTTGGCTGCTGTTACAACCAAATTTCCCCTTGTGGGACAATTAAAGGATTATTCTATTCTATTCTATTCTATTCTATTCTATGTAGTCTTGAATAATCAATCAACATTGTAGCTTAACGACCACATTGTATCATTCAAATGGAGCACTTGATACTAAGACTGCAGACTTACTTATGGCTTATAGAGTTTGTGTAACTAGTATCGCAGGGCTCTAGAGTGCGACCAAATTTTTCAGTGGTGCGACTAAAAAAAAAAAATTGGTCGCACTGGTGCGACCAAATATTTTCGGGTAACAAAAAAAAAATAAAATAAAAATCTCTGCAACTCCCCATGTGGTCAACAACAGACACACATTATGCCCCTATCGTGGACTAAACCAATCAGAGATAGTCAGGGGCGGGACCTCTCTGATTGGCCGTGGTCCAGTTGAAAGTGCAGGTGGAAGAGAGAGGTGAGTAGCTTGAATAAGGCGATATCAATTCATTAACGGATTCCACACAAAGACGTAAACACAGAGCGGACCTGAGGCATCAGAAGCAGCTTTGTCTTTCTCGCCTTTCTCACCCCACGGCCCGAACACGGACACGCCGTCGGAGCTCAGCGATTCTGATGTGTCGGGTCCGCGTCCGTGTTTTCGTCTTTTTTGCGCTGATTCTGAGCTGCAGGTTTTGTCTCTCCAACCAAAATTCGCCGAGCCAGCAGCAAAAGAAGCAGCAAACTATGCTTCACATTTGATCAACGTCGTCATGAATTCACTCTGACTTTTGCTGTTTTGCTTCCACCACGATAAAAATCACACTTCATGCACAGCCCTCTCTCTCTTTCTCTCTCTCTCTCTCTGTACTTCAAGAACAGTTTCCCGTCTCAAATCTCTGTTTTCTGCATTATTCATTCGCTTATTACCCACCAGTCTACCGTTGTTTACAGCGCTGTCGGCCGCTGTCTTTTTCTTTTCTTTTCTTTTTTCACTTAAATGACCTCGGACAAGAAAGCCTAATTTCTGCTGTTCAATACTGAAGAAATTTAAACTTCTTAAAATTATGCAAAATTGCAGAATATTGCAGAATATTTTTAAGGTTATCTGCTATAAAACGCCAGACCAGGAAAATCTCCTTCATGTTTTTCTGTGTTTTATTCTCAGTTACTTTGACACAAAGGCATCTGCTGTGATGTTCACAATTCTGATGAAGTCTCACATGTATCAGTACTGATAAATGATCAGAATTATAATATTTCTGACTGTCTGAGGCTAAATTGAATCGAATCAGGACTTTGAGAATCGGAATCGAATGGATTATAGAAATCAGTGATGATACCCAGCCCTAGTGAGCAGCCTAGGCCCGACAGAAGTGGATGTATCTGTGGGTAATAAGAAAAGATGAAAAGAACTATTGATAACATTTGTGTCAAGATGATGATTAAGTTTAACATTTTCTACAATATTGACAAAGCAATTTAAGCACAAGTTTGTTAGTTAATAATTTAGAAATGAATATTGTCTGTATGGACTTCCCCCCAAAGAAAGTGCACATGTAAAACTGCGGTGTTAAGCGATGCGGTTGAAAAATTTGAGTGCACCTAACTTTTGTGCCGGTACGCCTAAATTTTTAAAGTTAGGCGTACCGGTGCGCCCATGTCAAAAAGTTAGTCTAGAGCCCTGTATCGCAGTCTCTCTTCTATGGAACCAGCTCCAAATTTGGGTTCAGAAAAAAAGACATCCTTTATACTTATAGCTTAGAGTTAGGACTGGATCGGGTGACTCTGAACCACATTTTAGTCATGCTGGAATAACTCCTTACACAATTTAACAACTTGAGACAGCTGTTGTTGTCTGTTGCATGTGGTCACTATAAATAAAAATACATTGATTTAATAGATGGACATGAATATGGATATGATTAAAAACAACTAAAAAATAAAAACAAGCTTTTAAAATAAAGTGTTCACAGCTGGACTGTTATTTTGTGTGTTTGCAGTCTTTCAGGCTGTCTGATCACAGAGGAAGGCTGTGCTTCTATAGCTTCAGCTCTGAGCTCCAACCTCTCAAATCTGAAACTGCTGGACCTGAGCTACAATCATCCAGGAGACTCTGGAATGAAGCTGCTAAAGGATCTAAACTTGAGAGAGGACACTCTCAGGTATGGAAAGAATATATGATAGAGGAGAAAGAGCTGGAAACATTTTCTGTGTCCTTTGTTTCATGTAGATGTGACATGAGCAATAACAAATTGAGAAAAATCTTTCCTTATTTTACAAACACGAGTCTAATTGAACAATAACAAGAGGTAGTTATGCAGACTGTCACCATTTATTCAACATTTGGATAGATCTGTGCATGTTTACCTATTTTCTCATTTTCAGTAATTTTGTAGTTTGGGGGTTTTTTTTGTTTGTTTGTTTGTTTGTTTTTTTTACAGGGACAGTTTTAGGGCATGTTTATCCTAGCTTAACAGCAAGACTGTAAGCAGGAAAAACTTTCAGCCTGGCTTGATCAACAATAAATCATTAGTAAATGTTTATAATCAAAACTGTGGAAGTACCTGACAACCACAGGAAAATGTTCACTGTATATTTTAAAGCATCCAAGCTCTCAGAATTTTTTTTTTTTTTAAAGTTTTTATTCATAGCACTTTTTATAAACAAGAGTCAGTGTTTTTCTAAATTAGTGCACAACATAGAATAATGGTATTTAAAACAACACAAAAATAAATTAAATAAACTCCGGAACTGAAATTTTAAGTACTCATAGTCCTCTATACAACATGCCATGTTCACACAAGCACTGTCTTCTGTCTGTTAAGTGCTTATTGACTACACACATTAATCCTGGATGGACGCATCAGAAAGCAACTTGGAGTTAATATCTCACCGAAGGATACACACTAGGGGAAACCTGGGATCGAACCACCAACCTTCCACACAGTAGATGACCTGCTCTACCTCCAAGCTACAGCCTCCCCTCTTAAATAGCACTCTTAATAAAATCTTTGTGCCAATCTGACTAACCGTTAGAATAGTCCTGTTAACAAAGAGAAACTACCCCAATGACAATTATAACCTACTTGGGGAAGATAATAACTAACCTATAATTAACATATACAGTGTAATACAGGTACTCTTTAGACTGCCCCACACTGCTTCTTTTTGTCTCTTTTAGGTAACATTAAAAAGTATCTTAATCCAGGGAGGAAAATGAAAATATTTTTAAAGAGAGCAAAAGCTTCTGAACTAATATTTCACTGCAGTCAAAACAGCGTATTTTGGATATTTTTTTTAATACACCGATCAGGCATAACATTATGACCACTAACAGGTAAAGTGAAAATCACTCACGTGTTAGTTTGTGGCATACAATAGGGAGCAAGTGAATAACTTGTCCTCAACGTTGAGTAAGAAACAGGAAAAATGGGCATGTCAGAAATGTCATAATACACAGTGCACCACAACTGTTGCAGTTTTGGCAAGGGGGACCAACACAATTAGGCAGCAGGTCTTAATGTCCTGTCTGATTGGTATATATCAGGTAGGATATACGGTAGGAGAAACGAAGAGCTGACTTCAAAATTGAAAGGACCTTCTGGTGATTTCCACATCCATCCACTCCCTTCCGCTTATCCTTTACAGGGCCAGTTTTGTCCTGCCCAGTCCCCGAGACCCATAGACCCATTATTTACCTTTTTCTATTTTTACATTTCTAATATTTCTTTAATTCATTTTTCACTCTGAAAAGTACAAGGGACTCTCTGTCCCTTATGCTGCTGTAACAAGTTATCTTTCGCCAGTGTGGGATTAAATAAATTCTCTGTCTATGCGACTGTTTATCCAGGATCAGTTGAAATCATCAGAAATTTCCTCCATGTATGGATTGAAGCATATGTGCCCAAATATTCCTTTATCAGTGTCTAACAGTATGTGTATGAGAGCGATGTAATGTCCATGTGTGCATGCTGAAAGAGACTGTGCTGGTCTGACCCCCCTCCTCCTTTCAGGGTGGAGCCTGCTGGAGTCCGATGGTTGAGACCAGGTCTGAGGAAGTGTAAGTGTGTTTTTAATGTGATTCATGAAAACAAAGCAGCACACATTCAACCATCTTCAAACTGTCACATCACTCATTCACATCTCTGATGTCAGGAGTCATCATCAAATCAATGAACAGATGATGGATCAATAACTGCAGCTAGATTGTGTTTGTTCTCTCCATCAGATTCCTGTCAACTCACAATCGACACAAACACAGTGAACAGAAACCTCAAGCTTTCTGACAACAAGAGGAAGGTGACACATGTGAAGGAGGTTCAGTCATATCCTGATCATCCAGACAGATTTGATTCCCAGTATCCTCAGCTGTTGTGTAAAAATGGTCTGACTGGTCGCTGTTACTGGGAGGTCGAGTGGAAAGTAGAGGTTCTAATATCAGTGAGTTACAGAAGAATCGAAAGGAAAGGAATCAGTAAAGACTGTGTGTTTGGAAGAAATGATCAGTCTTGGAGTCTGTTCTGCTCTGAAGTTAAGGGTTACTCTGTCGTTCACGGTAACAGAGAAACACATCTGTACCCCCCCTCGTCCTCTGTCTCTAACAGAGTAGCAGTGTATGTGGACTGTCCTGCTGGCACTCTGTCCTTCTACAGAGTCTCCTCCGACACTCTGATCCACCTCCACACCTTCAACAACACATTCACTGAACCTCTTTATCCTGCATTTACAGTCTGGTTTCCTGGTTCTTCAGTGTGTCTGCACTAAGTTGAGTGTGAAGAGTGTCCTCCTCTTAAAGATGAACTTACAAACTGTTCAGAGACATTTACACATTATTGTCCAATAGATACATGTTTGGGGAGCAGCCACGATTCACTGTGATTTTTACTTTTGCTGTTAGAACGTGGAAATGATGGCTGGATGTTAGCTTGCCTATAGTTGCTTAGATGATCCATTAGAAAACCGTTATAAGTGTAGTTCCCAACACTGTACAATTCTGAATCATTATTTTCTACTTTAATTCTAAATTAAAACTGAGTCTGAGTAGCCAGCATATTACATTGAGACTCTCCAGTTTGATCAGCAGAGAAAACAGATATCTTGTACATGGTCAAAATATAAATTTTCGTTTTCATGCTTAAAATATGATGAATTTTCTGGGAGTTTTTAGTCTTTAAAACTGCCATCTCTAACTGTCAATGGAAAATTGTTCTTAGTAGTCAGTATAAGCTTTTAATGATATAAGTTTAATTATGATAGAATACTGCATAATAACCTTTTGATGACTTAGACTGTTGTTACTTGTTCTGTTCTCTTTTATCAGTTCTCACAGCGATAGTACAGAGCTGAACAAGCAGTTCTGACTCCCTACAAGGAAAAGGAGCTGCTTCCCACACACACACACACACACACACACACACATTCACATACGCACATGCTCACGTATCAACATTCCACTAAACAAATGTATTCATTATTGTATTATTTTTCTTGTGTATAAATAAAGAGAAGTGCAAGAACAGAGCGCACATCACAGGGCTCCCACTCTGGTGTGAGCGTTCTGTGATTGCCCTTGCAAGTAAAAACTGCAGCGTGTGTGTCTTCACTCTTAGGCTACGTTCACACTGCAGGTCTTAATGCTCAATTCCGATTTTTTGATCAAATCCGATTTTTTTGTCTGTTCGTTCACACTACACATAAAATGCGACATCAAACGCGCTCTAGTGTGAACGCTCAAAGCGGCCCGCATGCGCAAAAGAAGATGTCACACACAACGCGCTCTGTTTAGACCCAGAGCAAACAATATTGTTTGACTGATGGCCCTTAATATAAAGACTTCGAACTTTATGTTTCCAAATTTTTGCTTTAAGTTATTTTGTTATTTACATAATAATGCAAATAACCTAATAATGATCCTTTTTGCTGTTTTAGAGGAGCGGTGCTTCAAAGGATAGTTGCAGATTTCTGTCAGAATCTGCAGAAAATACAGTAAAAATAAAATGTTCACATTTCTCCAACGTGGTCTTCCTAACAGTTTCACCGGATGGCAAGAAATCGTTCGCGATGTCCTATCGGGCGCTTCTCCGGCGCTGATAATTGGCGTCTGTCTTGTGTCAGTGACGTAAAAGACGGATTTAATGCGACTTGACCGTTCACACAGCAGTCGCTTTCTAAAACATCGGATACGTATCGGATTCAGTACCACATACGAAAGTGACCCAGATCGGATTTGAAAATATCGGATTTGTGCCGTTCACACTGTCATACCAAGATCGGATACGGGTCGCATAGGGGCGAAAAAATCGGATTTGATGCGCTTTCGCCTGCAGTGTGAACGTAGCCTTAGACTCTCAGCTGAAGAAGTGTCTTTTAGAATAAATCTCCTGACACTAACTGTGAAAGAGTTTAACTTTAAGTTGATGATTTGTCCCTCTGCAGATAAAAAATAAACTACATTCTGATATTCACGACTGGCTCTCATTAAATATGTCACAGTTCTGGGCCATTTTGACCCAGCTCCAAAAAGTTGATTCTGTTCATTCCTGGATACTTTCCTGGATAATTGAGATTGCATTCAAGACATTTTGACCCAGCATTTTCTGTTTCTTATGTTTTGTTTTTTTTCTGTGTTATGATTTATGTCTGATTCTTTAGCTATCCTGTTTTGACGCATATTATAAATCAATGTTTCAGTTTGGTTCTGGTCATGAGTTTAGTTTGATGTTAATTCTTCTTTAAGTCTCTGTTGTCTCTGGGTTCCATGTGTTATATTCTTTCAGTTTGCCTCTCAGTGTCAGGTCAGTTTTACTTCTCCCCTGTCTTGTTAGTCTAATTTCTCCCAGCTGTGTCTCCCTCCTGTTTCCCATTCCCTGATTACTCCCCTGTGTATATAAGCCCTGTGTTCCCCTTTGTTCTCTGTCATGTCGTCCCCTCACCATGCTGTGTCCCTCCGTCTGTGCTCCTTGAGTCTCATGGTTTCCCAGAGTTTTTGTTATTAGTTTCTAGTGTGGCTTTGTTTTTTGCAAGTTTATGTTTTTGTGGAAATCTTTCTACTGCAATAAAGTAGCCTTTCTCAGTTCACCCTTTAAGTTCGAGTCCTGCATTTGGGTCTACATCCTGCCTGCCACACAGCTGCACTGTGACAAAATATCTAATTTGTTCCTTCATTTTCTACCTGTAGAATTGTAGATAACACTGATACTAGACATTCTTAAATTTGTGAAAAAAAAAGTCTTATAAATGTTAACATGGTTTAAATGTTTCTTTGCTTCCTTTACGTTTAATTAGATTTTTGGTCGCTGATCATCGTTTTTATCCCTGATTTTATGTGCTGAATAATTTCTTTCTTGTCTTTTCTTAGGCTTCACTGTTACGGGACAATTTCCACCAGTGTTGAAGGAGCTCTACTTTTCTGTTTATATTTATATTCTGCACCCATCTGTTCTTATTACCAAAATAAATTACATGTCAGTCCTATATAAAAATGTAAAAAAAAATATGAGAGAGAGATAAAGAGAAACAAATGCCCCACTCAGTGTCATGGTGAGTAGAGGATTTATATTAGTGCAAGAAGCAACCTGCTAAGTAAAGAGAAAAAACAGTCCATCATTACTTTAAGAACTAAAGGTCAATTAGTCTGGAAAATTGCAAAAACTTTGAATATGTCCCCCAAAACCATCAGGCAGCACCACAAAACTGGCTCTAATGAGCACCACCCCAGGAAAGGAAGATTAAGTTTAACAGAGTTCAGTTTGTTAGTATCACAATCTGACCAAATGTCACAGTGAGACTCTCCTGTTTCAGCAGAAGAGCTAATCTCTCTACTCTGAGTTCAGAATATGATGAACGTTCACTGAAGCTCCAATGAAACCAGCATTTCCTTTAACTCTGACAGTTTAAACATCATTTGATACTCATTGCTGGTAAACAGATGAACTACATTCTCATATTCATGTCAGGTTCTCATTAAATAGTATGTTTGACTTTAACTGTCACACAGACTCTAACATCTGATTGGCTATTGTGCACAGAAAGTTAAGGCAGGTAAATCCTATATGCCTATAGCCTATATCCTATAGCGATATCCTATAGCCAATCAGATGTTAGAGTCTGTGTGACAGTTAAAGTCAAACATACTATTTAATGAGAACCTGACATGAATATGAGAATGTAGTTCATCTGTTTACCAGCAGTGAGTATCAAATGATGTTTAAACTGTCAGAGTTAAAGGAAATGCTGGTTTCATTGGAGCTTCAGTGAACGTTCATCATATTCTGAACTCAGAGTAGAGAGATTAGCTCTTCTGCTGAAACAGGAGAGTCTCACTGTGACATTTGGTCAGATTGTGATACTAACAAACTGAACTCTGTTAAACTTAATCTTCCTTTCCTGGGGTGGTGCTCATTAGAGCCAGTTTTGTGGTGCTGCCTGATGGTTTTGGGGGACATATTCAAAGTTTTTGCAATTTTCCAGACTAATTGACCTTTAGTTCTTAAAGTAATGATGGACTGTTTTTTCTCTTTACTTAGCAGGTTGCTTCTTGCACTAATATAAATCCTCTACTCACCATTGCCTTTCAAGATGGCGCCGCGGATGGCAGCCTCGGTACTGCGCTCTCTCGCACTTTTCCTGTTTTTGTTTATTTTCTGCGCTTTTGGTCACTCAGACCACATCACTTTCTCCAGAGATGAACTGCTAAACATCAGGCAGTCGTCTCACTATAGTTCTTATCCATTTTTCACAAACCCGGAAAGTTTTTTGGAGATTTTAGTTGGAGGCGCAGCAGCTCTCTGTGGCTCCTGGAGGAGACGTAGACGGGGGACCCGCGCTGGTGCACTGGTGAAACTACGTCGGCGAGGATTCCGCACAGCACTCCCCTCCATTCACCTCGCGAATCTCCGCTCTCTTCCAAACAAAGTCGACGAATTACTGCTCTTAAACCGGACTAACAAGGACTTTGCACGCTCTGCTGCCCTCTGCTTCACTGAAACCTGGCTTAGTGAGCGTGTCCCAGACGCTGTCTTAAATCTGCCGGGCTTCCAACTTCACCGGGCGGACCGCGAAACGGAGCTCTCAGGGAAAACAAAGGGTGGTGGAGTCTGCTTCTACATTAATGAAGGTTGGTGTACTGATGTCACAGTGTTACAGAAACACTGCAGCCCACACTTGGAAAGTCTTTTCATCAATTGTAAACCGTTTTATTCACCGCGGGAGTTTTCTTCCTTCATGCTGGTCGGAGTTTACATCCCTCCTCAGGCCAACGCGAACAACGCACTGTGCGAGCTGGCTGACCAGATCACCACCCTGGAAAGGAAATTCCCGGACTCCTTTACAATTATCCTTGGGGATTTTAACAGAGCAAACCTCAACCACGAACTCCCTAAATACAGACAGCATATAGACTGCCCCACCAGGAACAACATCATACTGGATCACTGTTACACCACTGTAAAAGATGCCTATCGCTCTGTGCCCCGGGCAGCTTTGGGACATTCTGATCACTGCATGGTCCATCTTATTCCAGTTTATAGGCAAAAACTCAAACGTGCCAAGCCTGTAGTCAAAACTGTGAAGAAGTGGACTAACGCAGCAAAGCAGGAACTGCAGGACTGTTTTGACTGCACTGATTGGACTGTTTTTGAAGCTGCATCTGATAACCTGGATGAGCTCACGGACACTGTGACATCATACATCAGTTTTTGTGAAGACGTGTGTGTGCCAACAAAGACCTTCTGCACATACAACAACAATAAACCATGGTTCACCCCTAAACTCCAACATCTTCGTAAGGCTAAGGAGGACGCCTACAGAAGTGGTGACAGGGCCCTGTACAAGCAAGCTAGGAACACACTGACCAAGGAGATCAAAGCAGCTAAAAGGATCTACTCCCAGAAGCTGGAAGAACGGCTCTCAGCCAACGACCCTGCGTCAGTGTGGAGGGGCCTGCAGGAAATCACCAGCTACAGACGCCCCCCACCCACTGTTGAAGCAAACAAAGACCTGGCCAACGAGCTAAATACATTCTACTGCAGGTTTGAGACGGACAGACTCCCACGCCTCACCCTCCCCTCCCCAGAGACACCGCTTCAGACACTGACCCCCAACACACCTTCCACCTCTCCCCCCTTCACCCTCACCCTCTCCAATCCAGTCTCAACGACCACCCCCACCCTCCCCAATCCAGACTCAACGACCACCACCACCCTTCCCATTTCAGACTCAACGACCACCACCACCCTCTCCAATCCAGACTCAACGACCTCCATCACACCTCCCACCCCCCTTTCCTCCTCCCTGAAACTCAGAATACACACTGAGGATGTGAGCCGACTATTCCAGAAACAGAAGCCCAGGAAAGCCCCCGGACCAGACGGTGTCTCACCCTCCTGCCTCAAGACCTGTGCTGAACAGCTGGCTCCCATCTTCACTCGCATCTTCAACAGATCCCTGGAGCTGTGTGAAGTTCCATCCTGCTTCAAACGCTCCACCATCATCCCTGTTCCCAAGAAACCCACCATCACAGGACTGAACGACTACAGACCTATCGCCTTGACGTCTGTGGTCATGAAATCCTTCGAACGACTGGTGTTAGCCCATCTGAAGGACATTACAGGCCACCAGCTGGACCCTCTGCAGTTTGCCTACCGGGCAAACAGGTCGGTGGATGATGCAGTGAATATGGGGCTGCATTACATCCTGCAACACCTCGACCGCCCGGGAACTTATGCCAGGATCCTGTTTGTGGACTTTAGTTTGGCTTTTAACACCATCGTGCCTGAACTTCTCTCTTCCAAACTCTCCCAGCTCAGCGTGTCTCCAGCAGGGTTTTAATAGTTTTGCAATTTTCATTAGTTTTTATTTTTATTTCGTTTTGACTTCAGATTTTCAATTTTATATTAGTTTTAATTAGTTTTTACCAATTGTTTGCTAGTTTAGTTTAGTTTTTATTTTTTTGAAAATCCTTAGTTTCAGTTTAGTTTTGATTAGTTTCAGTTATAGTTTTAGTTGTGTTTGCAATAAAGTGTAACAAAATCCCAGTTTCATCATATCAGTCATTCTCTTCTGCTTATCCTTGGGTATGTTGCTGTTCCAGCTACCATACCCTGCACCCTGGACAGGTCGCCTGTCTGTCGCAGGGCTAACACGCAGAGACAGACAACTCACGTTCCCACCTATGGGTTCTTTAAATAAATAAATAAAGGCAGATGAACAACCATTGATACCAGGCAACTATAAAATGTATATCTTGGCCTCAATGAGACTATTAACTCTTGCAGCACCGGGTGTTAAGGCAATTGACTCACACAGTTATGTAGATATCCCAGTCCTGTTGTCTCGGGATGCATCACGCTGCCTTGCCTGGGGTTAGCTTCTGTTTCTGGGGATGAGGGTTGGGCGTGCTCCCTTACCTTCTCCAGGTAAGCTAGGTTAGCCTTCTTGTGTGAGCTTTTCAAGTGCACTTTAAGGTTTGTGGGATTTTTCCCCTTTAAAAATGTCCCACATATTTTATCTCTTTCCATTACAAGACACTTGCTTTTATCTAAAACACTATCATATTCGAAGTAATCCCAAATTGGACTCCGGCGCTTTCTCCCGACTTTTGTTGACATGATGCTACGCGTGGACGGAGCAGCGACACAGACGACCCGACTGAGGTACTTGCCACCTGCAGGCATAATAAGGCACAGCAAGAACGTAACCTGGAAAATACACTTCATTCTCACCCTAGACTAACGTATGACACATACACATCAACGAAAACTAAACACATTTTCTCTATAAATTCAGTTAATTTTAGTTAGTTTTGTGAACGGTCATTTCAGTTTTAGTTAGTTTTCCTTTTATTGCAAAGTCTCGTTTTTATTTTTATTTCCGTTAACGAAACTGTTTTTTATTCGTTATTTCGTTAGTTTTCGTTAACGATAATAACCTTGGTCTCCAGCTACCTGTCAGTGGATCACCAGCTTCCTGACAGACAGAAAGCAACAAGTGAGGCTGGGGGAGATCACCTCTGAAACTCGAACCCTCAGTATTGGTGCCCCTCAAGGATGTGTCCTCTCACCACTACTGTTCTCCCTCTACACTAATGACTGCACCTCCAAGAACTCGGCTGTTAAACTCCTAAAGTTTGCAGATGACACCACCGTCATTGGCCTCATTCAGGATGGTGATGAGTCTGCATACCGGCAGGAAGTTGAGCGGCTGGTACTCTGGTGCAGTCAGCACAATCTGGAGCTGAACACTCTTAAAACTGTAGAGATGACAGTGGACTTCAGGAGACATCCCCCAACTCTGCCCCCCCTCATCATGTCAGACAGCCCTGTGTCGACTGTGAAGATCTTCAAGTTCCTGGGTACCACCATCTCCCAGGACCTGAAGTGGGAGACCAACATCAACTCCATCCTCAAAAAGACCCAGCAGAGGATGTACTTCCTGAGACAACTGGGGAAGTACAGTCTTCCACAGGAGCTGCTGACCCAGTTCTACACTGCAGTCATTGAGTCTGTCCTGTGCTCCTCCATCACAGTCTGGTATGGTGCAGCCACTAAACAGGACAGGAGCAGACTGCAGCGGACTGTACGGGCAGCAGAAAGGATCATCGGCGCCCCCCTGCCCTCCATCCAGGATCTGTACCTCTCAAGAACCAGGAAACGGGCAGGGAAAATCATCACAGACCCCTCACACCCTGGACACAGACTTTTTGACCTGCTGCCCTCTGGCAGACGGTACAGAAGCCTGCAGACCAGGACCACCCGACACAGGAACAGTTTCTTTCCCCTCGCCATCTCCCTTCTAAACAGTTGACCTGTCACACTGCTCCCCACTGCCAGACTGCAACTGCACCTTATGTACATTTTGTAGTATTCATTCCACCTCATTTCATTTCTGTATTTTATGTACATAAGTTTAGTTATTTATAGTTGGTTTACACAGCTTTGTGTATGTATGTGTATGCATGTGTAATGTATATATAGACGTGTGTGTGTGTGTGTGTGTGTGTGTGTGTGTGTGTGTGTGTGTGTGTGTGTTTTACATTGCTGTGCTTGATAGCCACCATCTACCGGAACCAAATTCCTTGTATTTGTCTGCACATATACTTGGCCAATAAACACGATTCTGATTCTGATTCTGATTCTGATATGATCCATGAACAGATGATGGGCAGGCTGTTTTCTTGTTTTTGTCTCGTGTTGATGGTATACTTGCACATAAACCACTACATTAGACACTAATGTGTCACTCCATACCCTGGCAGCCACTGGTCAGCCAGTTCTCCACCTAAGTGGACATATAAAAAACTCTTTGAAAAGTACAAGTTTTAAAAAAAACAAGTTCAAAAATCTTTTTTTCATGCCTAAAGATGAATAAAAATACTTCAGAAAAAAATCTAGATTGAGGTTGTCATAATTCATGCATGAAAGGGTTAATGTGGCCCTAATACTCCTTCGTAGAGTTCGGTCATGCAGTAACTGTGAAGTTTAACCCTAATTGGCTTGTTAGAAACTATGAAACACATTGTACAGACTTCTGGATTAGAAGATAACTAATAATGGTCAGGATTAACACTAAAGGCAGGAAGGTGTCCTTTATATACAAACATCTGTCAGCACCTCCAGATTTATATCATAGTTTATAAAGGACTTATATGTAACTCATATGTAAGTCTGTTGATTTGATTTCCGTAATAGCCTGATTATTTCAGTATAGTGGTGTACAGCTTGTACCAGTTTGTGCTTGCATCCTTGCCTGTAAATACTGCAAAAGTCCACACAAATCCAGATTTCGGAGGACGGGAGGACACAGCTCACGTGGGTGTTCCAGGATCCAATGAATAATAGTGTTTCTCTGAAGCTGAGGTCAGCTGGGAATTTTCAGTTTTAGTTAGTTTGCTGGAGAAGAGACAAACTATGCTATTAGAGAGGAATTGCTGAGCTGCATTGAAAACTGTTCAGGCATATTCACACCAGTGTTAATTTTGACTGCAAATGTCTTGGTTTTAGTCATAATTTATCAAATCAAATCAAAATTTATTTCTATAGCACATAATAATACAACAAAGTTGACCAAAGTGCTTCACAGTTGGTCAGAGCAATAGCATAAAACAGAATAAAAAGAAACAGTTAAAAGGAGGGCAGGAAACAGTGATATGACAATTGTTTGAAACAAAAAACTAGCCACGAAATAACATACTAGTTTGAATCAAAAGCCAGTCTAAAATAATACGTTTTAAGATGCAAAAGAATTTTGAAATTGATATGATAATCAACAGGGAGCCAATGTAAGCTGGCTAAAACTGGTGGAATGTGGGCATAATTTTTGGGAACCAGTTAAGACAGCGGTCCCCAATCCCCGGGCCACGGATTGGTACCGGTCCGTGAGTCGTTTGGTACCGGGCCGCGAGATTTGAGGCTCGGGTGTGAAATGTATGGTTTTCAGGGTTTTTATCAGTTTTTAGCGTTATTTTGTTATCATTTTTATCGTTAACTCGGTTTTCCTGGGTCTTTTCACGGGTGTCATGAATAAATCTTCTTTTTTTTGGTACCGGTACTAGTTTTAAGGTGTCGCGGATAAATACAACAAAATAAAGGCCGGTCCGTGAAACTATTGTCGGGCATAAACCGGTCCGTGGCGCAAAAAAGGTTGGGGACCGCTGAGTTAAGAGACGCGCAGCTGCGTTTTGAACTAACTGGAGCCGGTGAATAGGGGAAGATGGGAGGCCCGAGTAGAGGGAATTACAGTAGTCTAATTTGGAAGTGATAAGAGCGTGAATGAGCTTTTCAAGGTCCTTCAAAGGGAGGTATGGCTTTGCTTTAGATATCTGACGCAGCTGGTAGAAACTGTTTTTTACCACAGAGGAGATCTGCTTCTCGAGTTTAAAAGAGCTGTCCAGGAACAGCTTTAGACATCTTTTTTTGTTTTTGTTTTAGTCACCTAAATATTCATCCATCCATTCTATTCTGCTTATCCTTATCAGGGTCTCAGGTGGGCTTGAGACTAACCAGCAGTCATAGGGCAAGAGGCAAGGTACACCCTGGACACGTCACCAATCTACCGCAGGGTTAACACATTGAGACATTCACACCTCTTTGGACTGTGGGAGGAAACCAGAGTACCCATAGAGAACCCACACAGACACAAGGAGAACATGCAAACTCCACACAGAAAAGCCACAGCCAGTTGCTGGATTTGAACTCTGGACCTCCTTCCTGTGGCTGTGGTCCTAACCACCACGGCACCATGCTGATTCAGTTGACTAAAACATAAAGTGTGAAAATTTGTTTTACCAGTGAGATGTGTCCTTCTGCCTGCATTTCTCTTAACATTTTGATGTGTTTTAATGAGAATCAGGAAGCATGAAGCCTAGCTAAAGGAAAAGTGCATCTGTAAAGAGGAATGTGCTTCAGTACATGAAGCTGTAGAGAAGCAAGGAAGGACTCTTACATTTGGGAATGGTCGGATTATAAAAACGTAAACCATGGCACTGAGGGACAACTACTTCTCCAGAGCTGTGAACTCTGTCACCCTCCTGCATGCACAGATACATTGCATGCATTAAATTTTTTATTTTTAAAAATAAATGCTACCAGACAAACAAAATAAATAAATATACAATTTTTAGTATTTTCAAAAGGAATGTATGTAAAAACATCAACAAAATAAGGCACAACAATTCTAATTTCCAGATTTCAGTTTTTCACAACAAAGCTTTTTTCATCAATACCTACAGTAAATAATATAAATATATAAACAGTGCAAACAATTTCCAGTGACAAGATATGCTGTAGACTTTATATTCATTTTTGCTCCAAATGGCACAGCAGCCTCAGAGAAAACATTAGAACAAGGCAACTTCAACATACAAGGCAGCTCAGTTTACCATAAATTGTATGGGTGTGCATTTATACGTGCATATTTAGCAAAAATGTGCCATTTCTTCACTCAGTGAAGTGATGGTTAAGCTTCAGCAGCAGTTTGCTCTCAAGGTTCTTTCTGTGAAGCTGTAACTGTTTAGCAGTGAACAGGAGTCCTGCATGACTGAGAAGTCCTTCACAAGCTCCAGACGCAGGAAGAGCTGTATTGATTTTGATCGACAGCTTCTTGATGTGAGGAAAGCTATGCAACAGATCCACACCTCCAGTGAATGGACGTGAAAGGTACCTCTCCAGCTGCCATGCTTCTGGCTTTCCTGACCCCATGGATCCATCATCTTCGTCGGTTAGGCTGCCGTTTGTGCTGGGCTCATCCAGCCCTGTGTCTAGGTGATGTCTGATGAAATTGAGACCTTTGGAAAGATGTATGGCTTTCAAAAGAATTAGGTCTGGTCATTATAGTGCTGTATATACTGCCAAGCTGCGGATGTTTTTTAGAGCTAGCCTCCAAAAGCTGGGCATACACTGTGCGATTTTTGGCCCATTTTGAGCCGATTTTTCAGTCACGCAACCGTTTTGGGGATCAGCCCGAGTTGCCTTAATCGTGTGTCGTGCATCGTGTAGTATACATGGGGTAACGAAAAGCAGTTAACACCTCATGACCAGCTCCCAATCATCAATCGTATGGTCGCCTCTCACACTGCACACGCACAAACACAGAAATGAAAGTGAAAAGGTGGAGCAGTGCAGCGTGTGATCTGGACACGAGAGATGGAGGCACAACTTGAAGAACTTTGGCAAGCTCATCCGAGTACGGAAGCATAGAGCTGCCACCCAGGCAAAAGAAAAACAGAGCTATATCACGTTATAATGTGAAAAGTTTATTGTTCTAAGAATATACTTTTCATGTTCGTGCAATATACCTTTCACGTTTGAACAATATATCACATTCGTACAATATAATATTTATATTGTACGAACGTGATAATTATGTATATTGTAATAACATGATATTATATAGTTCAAAGGTGAGAGGTATATTGTACCTATATGATAGTATATTGTTCAAACATGAAAAGTATATTGTTAGAACAATATACTTTTCATGTTATAACGTGATATAGCTTTATCTTTCTTTTGCCTGGGTGGCAGCTCTACGCTTCCGTATCCGAGGCTTTTCAATGTGGCCTCACAAAATTATCACGACTACAACCATGAAAACAGTTGGATGGACATTGCTGCTCAATTACAGCTGCCTGGTCAATGTTTTTCATTAGTAATTTAGCAAAGTTGATGGTAGTGGTGTTTGTGTGTCTTTGTGATTGAAAGACAGAGAGAGGGAGAGCGAGAGACAGATTTTGTACGATAAGCTTCATGTTATGAACGCACAGTTTGAGCACTCAGGTCGCATCAGAGCATCAGGCCGTATAGTGTGAGACCCTGCATCGTGACCTATGAACTTCTAACCTGTGCGATTCAATTGTACAGTTTGAGCAGGAGCTGAATAATGTGACTGAAAAAATTGCAGTGTTTGCCCAGCTTAAATCAGACTCTTTAAACTAAACAAGCTGCTGTTTCACATAAGCCAGGGGTGTCCAAACTTTTTTCACTGAGGGCCACATACATAAAAATATAGGAGGGGCTGGGCCACTTACTAGAAATTAGGTATATAACCTGTCAATGGAGAGTTGTATTGGTAGTCAGTATAAGCTTTTAATGATATAAGTTTGCATATGATAGAATACTGTATGTTGACCTTTTTATGACTTAGACTGTTGTCCACTACAGGACTGTTTTATAAATTCTTTCTCACAGCGATAATAGCTGAACAAGCAGGAAGAGGAGAGCTGGACACTTTTATCTGCGCTCTCTAACAAGAAGAGGGGCTGCGTCCTTCTGAATCTCACAACACACATGCATACACCTAAACCACTCTTATCTTCACTCCCTACGCACTAACTTTCCTCTGCCTATGAATAGACGTATTCACTGTTGTATTATTTTTGCATATAAATAAAGACAAGTGCAAGAACAGAGCGCTGATCACAGGGCCCCCACTCTGTTGTGAGCGTTCTGTGACCGCCCTTGCAAGTAAAGATCTACAGTGTGTGTCTCTTCACTCTTAGACTCTCAGCTGAAGAAGTGTCATTTAGAATAAATCTCTTGACATAACCTTAACTGTAGTGTATTAAAGTTAGAAAAATCATTTAAAAGTGGTCAAATGTGTTATATTGTTGAATATAATTAAAGACAAAACTGCCTTCATCACAGCTTTCCATAAATGGATCTTTATTGATTTATTCAGAAAAAGCTTTAGTAGCTCATTCTCAGAACAGCAGCAGATTTCTTCTTAGACAGAAGATTTACAGCACAGAGAAAAAACAATAAAGGGGAAAATGGGACGGGTACATTTCAAGCTTGTTATTTAAGTTCTTAGGCTTAGCAACACAACTATTAACGTTCGTTTGAAACGGTTATCAACATTAACAGACTGAACTGGACTTAATAACAGGAGTGCATATAATTTTAGTAAATTATTCTGGTGAGTATCAGCTGCGCTGGGTATGTAAATCGGGCCATCCAGCTGCGGTGCTGACAAATGTCACTTGATCAAGGAGCAGATCTGCATCAGATGAGATCAGCTGACTTTGCGTGTGCGTGCGCTGTGCACAGCGGTGTGTACTCTGTGTGTTAACAAGAAAAATGCATATAAGAAAGTGGTGCGCAAAAGCAGGGTAGTGACAGAATTGATGCGCATTATTGATATTTGAAGCATGTGTACCTGGACATCCATGCATATTAACACACGGGTACTGTGGAATATATTTTTTACTCACCTAAAGTGCTCGTGCTCTCGTCCACTCCCCGCAAAAAAAATTAGCAGCTGTGCGGTGTCTGTGGCATCAGTGCTCGGATCGCATGCGATGGAGTAAAAATCAAAAGCACAGCTTTATCAGACAGTTGCAGTTTAATGTTGGCTGACAGTCTTCAGTGCGTCGCACAACTGTATTTCTGGACATGCTGACGTTGTTGAAGTCCTGCACTTTTTTCGGGCACATTATTTCGGTGACTTTAACGAGGCATGTTTTATGAGGTCTCCATCTGAAAAAGGCTTGCCATGTCTTGCGATGAGTTGGGCGACCTCATAGCTGCTATTGGAGCCTTTTCCTGGACAATTTGAGCACGAAAAAAATACTGTTGCTGACCCCGCAGGATAGCTACCCTTTGCTTTAATTTCTGCTCTCGCTTAGCACCAGTGTAGGATGCATAGGCCTGATGTTTGGTTTCATAATGACATCGTACATTATACTCTTTCATAACTGCCACAGTTTCAGTGCAGATCAAACAGACACACTTCCCCTTTAATTCTTTGAAGAAATATTCACTCTCCCACCGTGTCTGAAATTTTCTGCATTCACTTTCTACCTTTCGCTTCTTTGGTTCTGCCATGTTTGGTAACTTGGGGTAAATTTCTTCTGTGATTGTCCTTTTTGGTAGAGCAACTGACTTGATCAACAGTAGCGCCCCCTGGTGGAAGAAGTGCAATACACTCAAGCAAAAGTTGAAGTGCGGGCCATTTTCTATTCTATTGACTTTGGACACCCCTGACATAAGCCTTGTCACCCGCAGTATTGCCTTCTGATTTAACAGTTAAAGCAGTAGAGACGAGCTGTTTGCATGTGCGTTGAACTCTAGCGTCATTAACCAGGCTAGCTGTTAGCTTATAGTTCACGCTAGCTGACCAGCGAGCAGTTAAAAGGACAGCTGAAGCTGCACAAAACACCCACAAACTTATCTCACTACAACATAGCGCTGAAAATATGACTCGCAGCTCGAGCTCGACACAGCTGCTGTAACATAAGACTGACATCCAGCTAACCACAGCTAAAAAGATATTTAGAGAAAACTTACCGTTTTCTCAGGTTACACGAGTTGAGTTGTTTCACGCTGAAAAGTTGTTTTGTTTTGGCTCTCCCTGAAAACACCGACACTGCAGACATAGCTGTTCTTTTGTGCTGCTTTTAAGCGAAATGTGTGTGAGGCCAAGGCTGTTTATCCTCTTCAGCTCTAGCGTAGACAATTGGCTATGCCATGTTTTCATGTGTTTCTTCTTTCCGTGTGTCCGCTACTTTGAAACGCTTGAGCCGCTCTGCCCGCCACAGTTTCAAACTGGTCATGTGACTGCATGGCCACATCTGATTGGTAAAAAAGTTACCGGAAATTCCACTGGCGGCATGTTATCTAATGTGTTAAACTAATTATTTTTTATAAAGAATCAAATAAAGAAGCAAATGTAGCGTAAAAGTAGTAGTAGTACTTTTGTAGAGTAAAAGTACTGTTTCTTCTTCACAAATGTACTCAAGTAAAAGTAAAAAGTATCGTGCAAAAAAGGTACTTTAAAAGTACATTTTTTTCAAAAACTTACTCAAGTAAATGTAACGGAGTAAATGTAACTCATTACTACCCACCTCTTGCAACTTCAGCAGCAAGTTTGTCAGTTTAGTACGGAGCGCCTCTACGGAGCCCCTCTAATGACATGGTCCAAAAAATTGATAAATTGTGACCACAAAATAGTACTTCGTGGGCATGAAATGGGTATAACGTGCCCATGAAATACTTATTTGTGGCCACAAAATACTATTTCGAGGGCACGAAATAGGTGAATTGCTGAATGAAGCTAGGACAGCCACTGATGTTTCTTCATTAGTGACAGTTTTCTTGCGTCCACATTTTGGCAAATCCAACACTGAACCAGTTTCACGAAACTTAGTAAGCAGTTTGCTAACTGTAGTATGGGAGATGGGTAATCTCGTAGGGTGTCTTGCATTGAAATCTGCTGCAATGACCCGGTTACTGCGTTCACCAGATATCAACACAATTTCGATCCGCTTCTCACGTGTTAACCTCTACGACATGTCAATGGCTGTGAACAAAGAGAAACTTTTAAATAACTCATGAAAGAATAAAGTTACGTTGAAACCAAGCACACCATTGTTTTTCTTGTGACATTACCAATAAGTTTGATGTGTCACATGGCCCTCTTCCTATTAAAAAAAACAAAAGTTGTATCCAAGATGGCCGACTTCTAAATGGCCACCATGGTCACCACCCATCTTGAGGAGTTTGCCCCCTCACATATACTAATGTGCCACAAACAGGACTTTAATATCACCAACCATTCCCATGTTATTACGGTGTATCCATATAAATGGCCCACCCTGTATTTTGGTTTTCATGTGAAGTATGACCCTGATAGTAAGCACGTCGTGGTACAATGTGCCACGCAATGCTCAATTACATGGGTGGGAACACAATCAATATGACCGCACATTTATATCACCCTAGTGCAAAGACAAATGGAAGCAGACAAAAACAACAATAAGCACGCATGCTACAAACTTAACCCGAGTCATTTAGACAGCCATCAGCACATGATTCTAAGAGGACAAAAGAAATAGACAGGGCAATTGCTACTTTTATTGGTGTCGACATGTGACCCTTTCCTGTTGTGGAAAACACAGCTTTTAGTATAGCTTTTAGTCTAGTATAGCAGTCTTAGTGTAAGTGCTCTGTTTGAATGGATAAAGTAAGTACTGAACACAGCATCACACTTCTAAGTAAATGTATTTCTAAAGGTGCTATTGGCATGAAATTCTCAAAAGATATGCGTAACAACCCATCCAAATGCAAAGAAATCGAACCGTAGATGTCCTTAATTTACGTTTTGTGTAATAATTCGAAGTGACAAAGGAAAAATGTTTCTACTGTTGAAAATTTTAGTAAGTGTTCTTACTATTGTTTTTTTTTTTTTTTGTCTAAAAGCTTTTGTTTGCGGTGACAACTTCAAGATGCCTCCTGTATGGAGAAATTAGTCACATGCATCGCTCAGGTGTGGTTCTTCATCAAAAATAATCTTCAAATCTGGAAGGCTCAATTCTACGAACTCTGACCTTTAGATCTTGCTATAGATTTTCAGTTGGATTTAGTTTGGGTGATTAGCTGGGCCAATCTTTACTTTCTTTCTCTGAAAACAGTTGAGAGTTTCCTTGACTGAAACGTCCACCCTCATGTCATCTTATCAAGAATATCTTGTTGCATACATCTCTCTTTCTAGTCACTCTTAGTAATCGCACTGGAAGGTTTTGCTTAAACTAAAGACTCTTCAGTGAGCTTTTAAAGCAGTTTAACCTCTGTGGTGGCAGATTTCTTTTCTCATATATTAATCACATATTTAATTATATCACATTAGTTATAGTAATATCACTTTCTCACTTTACCAAAGTAAGAGCACTCCTGTCACTAGTTTACATGCATGTGGAAAGTTAACACAGTGAGGCCATTGTAATGGGAGACATTAAACAGATAGTGAGAATCCTACTGCTTATCAGGGATGTAAATCCTGAGGTGAAGGCTAAGCAGAAAACAAGGTCATAATTCTCTCTGTGAGGGAGAAGGTGTAGCCCCCCCCCCCCCCCCCCATGAGAGGGGCCAACATGTAAGAGTTTGGGGAATGTTCTTTGTCTGTGTCTCTGTATATAAGATGTAAAAGCGGTGGCCACAAGGCAGAGATGGTCCTGGTGTTTCACTGGGATGCTCTCTCCACATTGCTATGTGTTTATTAAACCCACTTCAAATCAAGCTCACTGGGTGTGTTGCAGGTTATTGTTAAAATTTCCATAACACCTCAAAGCAATAAATGGTACTGTGGTGGGACGTGGTCTGCGGTGCCATGCAGGGAGGGCGGATGCACTTGCAGATCGGCGTGCTCACAGATAGAAAGAGATCCTTATTTGTCTCTCAGAAACTGTTTATAATTTACATTCAACTCATTCATGTCACCTAAAAGGTAAACCTGTTTCTCCATCACCTGTTCAGTTCTGATGATTCAGTAAGGACATCTCCTGGTTCCATCTTCATGTTTCATTCTCACCAGATAACCAAACCAATATCATGACCAGCAGCTTTGACGGCTGTGGCTCCAGCAAACATCAGCTGATATTAAAAAGTAATATGAAATAAATTCTAACAACAGCTTATCAAGCTTAAAGGTGCTGCTGTTGTTTAGCATGACATCCGCTGTTTTCCTCTTTCTGGTGCAAAGTGGGCAATAAACAGACAAGAGAGATGGGACTTGCGACAGAAAAGCCG
Source organism: Oreochromis niloticus (assembly GCF_001858045.2). NCBI lineage: Eukaryota > Metazoa > Chordata > Actinopteri > Cichliformes > Cichlidae > Oreochromis > Oreochromis niloticus. The sequence continues at coordinate 27,280,724 of NC_031986.2, forward strand.
ATCAGCTGTGAGGCAAAAATTCCCCAACAAAACCCAAGGCAGACGGCCGACCCAGTTACCACTAGTAAAGGAGTCACGGAGAGCGGCCTTGAGTGATCGGTGAAACCGTCACACATCCTGGTAGCCTGTGGGTGGTACGCCGTGGTGCGGTGGACCGTGACCCCCAGTCCGTCTGCCATGTTGGACCAAAGCTCCGACAGAAACTGAGGGTGCTTGTCCGAGGTAATGTCAGCGGGGGGACCAAAACGCAAAACCCAAGTGGACACAAACGCCCTGGCCACCACCTCCACTGTTGTGGAAACCAAGAGACCATCTCCAGCCACCTGGTGGTCCAATCCACCACAGTCAAAAGGAGTGTGAAACCCTGCGACTGTGGAAGCGGTCCGACCAAATCGACATGAACATGGTCGAAACGCCTACCAGGCATGCGGGAAGGTTTGCGGGGTGCCTGAGTGTGCCTGTGGACCTTCGAGCGTTGGCACAGAAAGCATGCGGTGGTCCAACGCTTCATCACTTTCTGCAGGCCAAACAAACTTGGCGCTGACCAGCTTGACCGAATCCCGTACATCCAGATGAGAGAGGGTATGGATGGAGTCGAAAACACGACAGCGCCACGAAGGGGAACGACTGGGCCCGGGTGACCCATAGACACGTTGCCGCTGTTCCAACATGGCGCCCACTGCTACATCCGACAATGCGATCTCCACTGACGGGAATGGGTGGGCCAGCAGAACAGTGTTGTCCAGCGCCAACTTTGCCCTGGAAAAGGCACAGACGTGGTCTTCTAATATTATTACACAGGAAAAAAACAACTACATGTAAAATAATCACATTCTTCCATACATTTCATTCACAATGTTGAAAATCCAAGCCCATTATGTATTCATGATTTGAATCCTGGGTTGTGCGAAATCCGAATACTTCAGAATAATAAATCAGAATACTTTATTAATCCCTAAAGAAATTATGTGGGTTACAGTTGCTCCAAGAAGAAATGGTAAAAATAGTAACAGTAACAGACTAAACTCCAAACAATACATTATGTTACAGATTTTAATATTAATTAGTCATTGTCAATTGTTGATTTGTCCTGTTCTCATTGTATGACATATTATGATAGCTGTTTGGTAGCCGTTTGCATGGTTACTCTCTCTCTCTTCATATGTGTGTCTGTGTATGTTTCTCTGGTGAAATTCAGTATGGTTCTGACAACAGTTTTATGTTAACCCTTTAAGACTTACCACAGAACCAGGTCGGCCAGAGCTTACTTTATATTTTTACATGCTGTAGTACCATTTTTGGGAGCATTTCAAGTTGCTATACATCAATACAACTGTTATAGCCCAAATTTTAATAATATGTATGCATTAAGTCCATAGTAACTACATAAATTGCAAAAAAGTGCAATAAACTACAAAAACAAATTGAAAATTGTTTTTGTTTTGTTTGTTTGTTTTTTTTTACATATATTTCTACTTAGAGAAATTTAAGAGGCTTATCCCTCAAAACTTTAAATACAAAAAAGTTGCAAAAAATAGTTTACAACCACAGGAAATTTATTTTGAGTGTCTTCATAGTATTATTTTTGAGATACACCAATTTTTATATACTGCAGAAAAAACAAAAAACAATCCTAAAAACCCAGAAACTATTCAGAAAAGCATAACATCAAACATGACTTTTAAAAATACCAGTATAGGCTTTTAAGGCATACAAGTAAAAAACTACATTTTCCACGAAAATGACAACACTTCCGGTTTCGGGCAGGACATGCGATTGTTCGCGCTGACGTTTATTTCAACGTAGGAAGTGTTATGAACAGCTGATCGGATCGGCAAAGGGGGCAGAGGGAGTGTTTGCGCCAAACAGGCTAGGACCGCCACTGCCTGGTCGAAACCGGAAGTGACTTTATGCTTTTCTATATCGTTTCTGGGATGCTTAGAACTCAAATTGCACTGCTGGAAATAGTTTATTTTGATGCACATGGTGTTTTTTTTTTTCCAATTTGAATTATAATATTTATTTAATAAATAAATAAATATTATTTAATATAATATTTATTTTCATTTTTCCCGCAGTATATAAAAATTGGTGTATCTCAAAAATGAAATTATGAAGACACTCAAAATAAATTTCCTGTGGTTGGAAACTATTTTGTGCAACTTTTTTATATTTACAGTTTTGAGGAATAAACCTCTTAAATTTCTCTAACTAGAAATATATGTAAAAAAAAATCAAAAACGATTTTCAAGTTTTTTGTAGTTTATTGCACTTTTTGCAATTTATGTAGTTTCTATGGACTTAATGCATACATACTACTAAAATTTGGGCTATAACGGTTGTATTGATGTATAGCAACTTGAAATGTTCCCAAAAATGGCACTACAGCATGTAAAAATATAAAGATAAGCTCTGGCGGACTTGGTTCTATGGTAGGTCTTAAAGGGTTAAGCTGCTGCATAAATGGGAAATTGAAGGATATATGAAAGGATAAACCAACATAGATTCAAAAACCTATTTTCGGGGGATGAAAGATGTAGAGGTATTTGCTGAATAATAATTCCATCATTAAATATATTTATTGTGTGTTTTCAGAAATATTTGCTCCAGATTTTCAACATGAACTCAAATCTTCACTGAAGGAGAAGTTCAAGTGTGTGTTTGAGGGGATCGCTAATGCAGGAAACCCAACCCTTCTCAATCAGATCTACACAGAGCTCTACATCACAGAGGGAGAGACTACAGAGGTCAATGATGAACATGAGGTCAGACAGATTGAAACAGCATCTAGGAAACAATACAGACCAGAAACAAGAATCAGACTAGAAGAATTAACAATCAGACAAGAAGACATCTTTAAAGCCTTACCTGGAAGAGATAAACCAATCAGAACAGTGCTGACAAAAGGAGTGGCTGGCATTGGGAAAACAGTCTTGACACAGAAGTTCACTTTGGACTGGGCTGAAGGCAAAGCCAACCAGGACATCCAGTTCATATTTCCATTCACTTTCAGAGAGCTGAATTTGCTGAAAGAGGAAAAGTTCAGCTTGGTGGAACTTGTTCATCACTTCTTCACTGAAACCAAACAAGCAGGAATCTGCAGCTTTGAAGACGTCCAGGCTGTTTTTATCTTTGATGGTCTGGATGAATGTCGACTTCCTCTGGACTTCCACAAATCTGAAATCCTAACTGACCCTACACTATCTAACTCAGTGGACATGCTATTGATAAACCTCATCAAGGGGAATCTACTTCCCTCTGCTCGCCTCTGGATAACCACACGACCTGCAGCAGGCAATCAGATCCCACCCTGTTGTTTTGACATGGTGACAGAGATCAGGGGGTTCAATGACCCACAGAAAGAGGAGTACTTCAGGAAGAGGTTCAGAAATGAACAGCAGGCCAGCAGGATATTCTCCCACATCAAGACATCACGGAGCCTCCACATCATGTGCCACATCCCAGTCTTTTGCTGGATCACTGCTACAGTTGTGGAGAATGTGCTGAAAACCGAAGAGAAAGGACCCCTGCCCAAGACCCTGACTGAGATGTACATCCACTTCCTGGTGGTTCAGGCCAAAGTGAAAAAAGTCAAGTATGATGGAGGAGTTGACACAGATCCACACTGGAGTCCAGAAAGCAGGAAGATGATTGAGTGTCTGGGAAAACTGGCTTTTGATCAGCTGCAGAAAGGAAAACTGATCTTTTATGAATCAGACCTGACAGAGTGTGGCATCAATATCAGAGCAGCCTCAGTGTACTCAGGAGTGTTCACACAGATCTTTAAAGAGGAGAGAGGACTGTACCAGGACAAGGTGTACTGCTTTGTTCATCTCAGTGTTCAAGAGTTTCTGGCTGCGCTTCATGTCCATCAGACTTTCATCAACTCTGGAGTCAATCTGCTGGAAGAGCAACAAAAAACATCCCATCAATCTGAAACAGATAAACATTTCTACGAGACTGCTGTGGACAAGGCCTTACAGATTCCAAATGGACACTTGGACTTGTTCCTTCGTTTCCTCCTGGGTCTTTCACTTCAGACCAATCAGACTCTCCTACAAGGCTTGCTTACACAGACAGGAAGATGCTCAAAGACCAATAAGGAAACAGTTCAGTACATCAAGAAGATGATCAGTGAGAATCTGTCTGCAGAGAATAACATTAACCTTTTTCACTGTCTCAATGAACTGAATGATCATTCCCTTGTAAAGGAGATTCAAAAGTCCCTGAGATCAGGATATCTCTCTGCAGAAAAACTGTCTCCTGCTCACTGGTCAGCTCTGGTCTTCATCTTACTGTCATCAGAAAAAGATCTGGATGTGTTTGACTTGAAGAAATACTCAGCTTCAGAGGAGGCTCTTCTGAGACTGCTGCCAGTGGTCAAAGCTTCCAGCAAAGCTCTGTAAGTAAATATGGGCCTATCTCTGTCTGTTCAAAATGTTTTTTCTACTTACCTGAACAAAACAGAACAAAACAAAACACAGACTCTGCCTAGTGTGTTTGTGTCAGTGAGTACTACACAAGTATGACTAACTCTACCAGCTTCTCACTGGTTTAGATTTAATTATATACAACAAAACAAACAAACAAACAACCTTTATTTGTTATACAGAGTACAACATGTAGTGAAATACAGCTACGTAGGTATAGCTGTGTTTTTTATTGGGCAAATTTGAAGTGTTTTATATCTGACAAATTTCAGACCAATTTATTTTAGTTAACCATGAACTGTAGTGCATACTTTGTTTTTGTTTTCTAGATTCAACATTAAGTGATTTCATTTGATCACAGATATCATTGTTTTTCAGACTGAGTGGCTGTAACCTCTCAGAGAGAAGCTGTGAAGCTCTGTGCTCACTTCTCAGATCCTCATCCTTTAGTCTGAGAGAGCTCGACCTGAGTAACAACAACCTGGGGGATTCAGGAGTGAAGCTTTTGTCTGTTGGTTTCAGGAGTGTTTACTGTAAACTGGAAACTATCAGGTCAGATTTCAGACTTTTCCACTGATTACCACTGAAAATAAAAGCCACTAAAACCTGTATAGAATTCTCAAGTCACTTTTGAATCAAATTTGGTTAGATTGTTAGACTCTGAGTTACTGTCTTAAAGGGTTTTTTTATATTCAAATTCTTTTGTTTTTGAACTGATAAAAATTACTGATATGCATGATACTGGTTTGAACATACACCAGTTACCAGGCTATTTTAAATCCAGAGAATTACATGTCCGGATGTCTTTCTATTTTTACTCTTTTTAACTCTTTGCAATGAAGAGTCTGGAATTATATAATATATATTTTTAAAGGTTGGTTTTACAAAATGAGAGTTTTGGGAAAATAAGGTCACAGCAATTAAATTAAGTAAAATCAGCTTATCACAATAAAAATAAATACAATCTCACAAAGCAAAATTCCAAGAAAGGTGGCAAAAAGTGAGTGTATATGATTATCTTATCACTTTGTATTAGCTCTGGGAGACTGGTGACCTATCCAGGTGTACGCTCAATGTCAACTGTGACACAGTTCACCCTTTGCAACCCTAAATTAGATGGAGGTGATTTAACTTTTTTGTCAATGCCATGTGTCACCACAATTTACAGGAACTACCTAAACTTTACTTTCACACAGGCAGATTGTCTTCTTAATAGTACTGAAACCTCACAGATGGGTAACACAGGAGGATTAGACTGAGTTAAATACTGAGTGGAAGCCATATTATTACAAATCTAATGCTAACTCTGATTTGTTCCCTATAATTGCAGAGAGATCATATTTCTTCCATATTGACTTTTTATCATCAGCTTCCTTTTATATTCAAAGAAACAACCTCTTCTCATTTACAACAGAAAAAAAAGGCACGTCACCAATGTTCTAATTAAATAAATTTCTATTTGCTGCTGTTGACATGTAATTATCACCAGATGTCAGTAACAACTCATCCAATCCACATTGAAAGAAATCATCCATAGAGGGCCGTGAATTATGTGTGACAATAAGAAATGGCACAGGGAAAAAGTATTTAACACACGAAGCAATGGAGGTGTAAAAAGACTTGGAACATCATGGTAATTAGAAAGCAATTTTGCCACTCAGTGCAAATTAACATGACTTGTCTTAGTCCCAAATGATGGATTATAAAAATGTGTCAGATTACCAAGCTATCACACAAGAAATATCTAATTTTGTGTATCAGTAATGAGCTCTCTCAAAACCTTCGCAACATTATTGCTGCAAAGCATACTGATAGTATAGGCTACAGAAGAATTTCTAAACTACTGAAGGTTCCAGTGAGAAGTGTTGGAGCCTCAATCCAGAAGTAAAAAGAGCATCATTTCAACATAAACTGACAATGACCAGGTGCTCCCCACAAAACTTCAGACAGAAGAGTGAAAGGAATTATCAGAAGAGTTTATCCAAAATCCAACAACCACTTGTGAAGAGCTACAGAAAGACCTGGAAACAGCAGGTATAATTGTTTCAAAGAAAACTATGAGTAATGCACTCAACCACCATGGCCTGTATGCACACTGACCACTCAAGATTCTGTTGCTGAAGAAACAGCATGATTCAAAGTTTGATAAAAAATATTTAGACAAGCCTTTGAAATACTACAAGAATATAGTCTGTTCAGATTGGATCAAAATTAAAATGCCATGTTTTGATGCCATAATTTACACCATGTTTGGAGGTCAAAGTGAACTGCATATCACACCAAAAACACCAACAGTGAGCTTTGGATGTGGGAACATAGTGTATCACTATTTTTCAGCACAGGGCACTTGCACCCTTAATATAATTAAAGGAAGGACTGGAAAAATGAAACAGGACATTCTTGATGAAAATCAGCTGTCATCTGCCAGAATGATGAAGATGAAATGAGGGTGGATGTTTCAGCAAGACAATTATCCCAAACAGCCAAGGAAACTTTCAACTGGTTTCAAAGAAAGTAAAGCTGCTATAATGGCCCAGCCAACCACCTACCCCGAATCCAACTGAAAATCTATGAAGAACTAAAGCTTAGAGTTTGTAGAATGGAGCCTTCAGGATTTGAAGACTATTTTTGATGAAAGATGGGCCAAAATCACGCCTGAGCGATGCATGTGACTAATTTCTCCATACAGGAGGCATCTTGAAGATGTCGCCACCAAAAAAGGCTTTTAGACCGAAGATCAAATAAATTATAGTAAGTATGTTCAACACTAGAAACATTTTCCCTGTGTCACTTCTAATTATTACACAAAACTTAATTTAAAGACGTTTATGCTTTGATTTCTTTGCACATGTGCGTTGGATGGGTTGTTACGCATATCTGGTGAGAATTTCATGTCAATAACACCTTTAGAAATATATTTACTAAGAAAATACATTATGTGTTCAATAATTATTTCACCCTCTGCATGTAGTCTTAAATAATCAATCAACATGGAACACTTGACACTAAGACTGCAGACTTACTTATGGCTTATAGAGTTTGTGCAACTAGGTCTCTCTTCTATGGAACCAGCTCCAAATTTGGGTTCAGAAAAAAAGACATCCTTTATACTTATAGCTTAGAGTTAGGACTGGATCAGGTGACTCTGAACCACATTTTAGTCATGCTGGAATAACTCCTTACACAATTTAACAACTTGAGACAGCTGTTGTTGTCTGTTGCATGTGGTCACTATAAATAAAAATACATTGATTTAATAGATGGACATGAATATGGATATGATTAAAAACAACTAAAAAAAAACCCACAAGTTTTTAAAATAAAGTGTTCACAGCTGGACTGTTATTTTGTGTGTTTGCAGTCTTTCAGGCTGTCTGATCACAGAGGAAGGCTGTGCTTCTATAGCTTCAGCTCTGAGCTCCAACCTCTCAAATCTGAAACTGCTGGACCTGAGCTACAATCATCCTGGAGACTCTGGAATGAAGCTGCTAAAGGATCTAAACTTGAGAGAGGACACTCTCAGGTATGGAAATAATATCTGATAGAGGAGAAAGGACATTTTCTGTGGCCTTCTTTGTTTCATGTAGATGTGACATGAGCAAAACACATTGAGAAAAATCTTTCCTTATTTTACAAAATAAACATGAGTCTAGTTGAACAATAACAAGAGGTATTTATGTAGATGGTCACCATTTATTCAACATTTGGATAGATCTGTGTATGTTTACCTATTTTGTCATTTTCAGTAATTTTGTCGTTTGGGGGTTTGTTTGTTTGTTTGTTTGTTTTTTTACAGGGACAGGTTTAGGGCATGTTTATCCTAGCTTAACAGAAAGACTGTAAGCAGGAAAAACTTTCAGCCTATATCATTAGTAAATGTTTATAATCAAAACTGTGGAAGTACCTGACAACCACAGGAAAATGTTCACTGTATATTTTAAAGCATCCAAGCTCTCAGAATTTAAAAAAAAAAAGGTTTTTATTCATAGCACTTTTTATAAACAAGAGTCAGTGTTTTTCTAAATTAGTGCACAACATAGAATAATGGTATTTAAAACAACACAAAAATAAATTAAATAAACTCCAGAATTGAACAAAACTGGAATTTTAAGTACTCAAAGTCCTCTATACAACATGCCACGTGCACCTGTTCACACAAGCACTGTCTTCTGTCTGTTAAGTGCTTATTGACTACACACATTAATCCTGGATGGACGCATCAGAAAACAACTTGGGGTTAATATCTCACCGAAGGATATCTGGCATACAGAATAGGGGAAACCAGGGATCGAACCACCAACCTTCTGATCAATCCTGTTAACAAAGAGAAACTACCCCAATCACAATCATAACCTACTTGGGGAAGATAATAACTAACCTATAATTAACATATACAGGTACTCTTTAGACTGCCACACACTGCTTCTTTTTGTCTCTTTTAGGTAACATTAAAAATATTTTAATCCAGGCAGGAAATGAAAATATTTTTAAAGAGAGCAAAAGCTTCTGAACTAATATTTCACTGCAGTCAAAACAGCGTATTTTGGATAGTTTTTTTAATACACAGATCAGGCGTAATGTTATGACCACTAACAGGTAAAGTGAAAATCACTAACGTGTTAGTTTGTGGCATACAATAGGGAGCAAGTGAATAACTTGTCCTCAACATTGAGTAAGAAACAGGAAAAATGGGCAAATGTAACAATTTGAGTGAGTTTGACAACGACCAAATTGTGATGTCCGACGACTGGATCAGGGCATCTCCAAAACTGGAGCTGTTATTATCGGTTCCCAGTCTGCAGTGGTCAGTATCTATCAAAAGTGGTCCAGGGAACAGTGGTGGACCAGGGACAGGGTCATGAGCGACCAAGGTTCACTGATGCACATGTGGAGCAAAGGTTCTAACCTGTGGTCCCATTCAACGGACAAGCCACTGTAGCTTGAACTGCAAAAAACCTGAAATCTGGTATATAGGACCATATATGGTTAGATTTGGTTCTTATGTGTCAGAATACACAGTGCATCACAACTTCTGCTGTTTTGGCAAGGGGGACCAACACAATTAGGCAGCAGGTCTTAATGTCCTGCCTGATTGGTATATATCAGGTAGGATATACGGTAAGAGAAACTAAGACCTGATTTCAAAATTGAAAGGACCTTCTGGTGATTTCCACATCCATCCACTCCCTTCCACTTATCCTTTACAGGGCCAGTTTTGTCCTGCCCAGTCCCCGAGACCCATAGACCCATTATTTACCTTTTTCTATTTTTACATTTCTAATATTTCTTTAATTCACTTTTCACTCTGAAAAGCACAAGAGACTCTCTGTCCCTTATGCTGCTGTAACAAGTTATCTTTCGCCAGTGTGGGATTAAATAAATTCTCTGTCTATGCGACTGTTTATCCAGGATCAGTTGAAATCATCAGAAATTTCCTCCATGTATGGATTAAAGTGTATGTGTCCAAATATTCCTTTATCAGTGTCTAACAGTATGTGTATGCGAGTGATGTAATGTCCATGTGTGCATGCTGAAAGAGACTGTGCTGGTCTGACCCCCCTCCTCCTTTCAGGGTGGAGCCTGCTGGAGTCCGATGGTTGACACCAGGTCTGAGGAAGTGTAAGTGTGTTTTTAATGTGATTCATGAAAACAAAGCAGCACACATTCAACCATCTTCAAACTGTCACATCATTTACTCACATCTCAGATGATGGATCAATAACTGCAGCTGGATTGTGTTTGTTCTCTCCATCAGATTCCTGTCAACTCACAATCGACACAAACACAGTACACACAAACCTCAAACTGTCTGACGGCAACAGGAAAGTGACACATGTGGAGGAGGTTCAGTCATATCCTGATCATCCAGACAGATTTGACAATGGGTATCCTCAGCTGCTGTGTGGAGATTGTCTGACTGGTCGCTGTTACTGGGAGGTCGAGTGGAGAGGGGAGGTTTATATATCAGTGAGTTACGGAACAATCAGAAGGAAAGGAGACAGTGAAGACTGCGAAAACAGTAAACATTGTGTGTTTGGAAGGAATGATGAGTCCTGGAGTCTGTTCTGCTCTGATGTTAAGGGTTACTCTGTCTTACACAGTAACAGACAAACATATCCCTCCTCCTCTGTCTCTAACAGAGTAGCAGTGTATGTGGACTATCCTGCTGGCACTCTGTCCTTCTACAGAGTCTCCTCTGACACTCTGATCCACCTCCACACCTTCAACAACACATTCACTGAACCTCTTTATCCTGCATTTACAGTCTGGTTTCCTGGTTCCTCAGTGCGTCTGTGCTGAGTTGAGTGTAAAGAGTTTCCTCCTGTTAGAGAAGGACTGACTGTTGAACAGATAGTTCAGTCTGTTTCTATCACTCAGAAACACGTTTTCAGATTCATGTTGCTGTAATTGTTGATATGCTTTATATATTCTGAGGTAAGTTGATCTATAGTGTTACATCATATTCTATAAGGATGTTATGTGTTTGTATACTTTCTGCCCAGTTTGACCCATTTAGCAGAAGTCAGCCTGTTTAAAGCTCTGATATCTATTCTGTATGACTTAAAGCAGTTATGACATGGTCTGATTTTCTCACCCAATAAAGGAATATTTCATATATCAGTCTACTCTTCATTCTATCAGAAACAGTTATCACAGCTCGTATATTTTCTTGTTACACATATATGTAAGCATTGAGCCAAATTTAGTAATGCCAACAAATTAAACTAACAATATTTGTCTCTTATATATAATACATATATATACACTGTCAAAGATACTTGTCTTTGAGTGAAGATTTAAGGTGATAGGAAATATAAATAACTGCAACTTGAATCTTTACTGAAGCTCAGTATATCACAGTGAGTTCAAACTCCCTGCTGTAATAACTAATAATGATTAATATAACTATAATATTGGCCATATTATATTTACATTACCACAGTGAGATGATTTTAGTCTCATGAACAACATTAGCTAATTGTTATTTACTAACTAATCTTAAAATGACTGTTCAGTACAGAAATAAAGCCCAACAATCATGTTTTACAGTCCTGTGGTCTCAGCCTCAGATACTCAACAAATCACACAAAGCTCATGTAGAAACAAATGAACAAAAGATTTTCTCCTTCATTTCTGTCACATAAAGCTGTATGAAACGTTTCCAGCTGTTAGTATCATGGTTGCTAGGCAACCTGGGCAGGGCTACGGAGGCTAGACCGTCCCATTTCACAAGCCTATCCTCGCACTTCCGGCCTTAGCATTCTTTGAGTACGCGTCCCTTGAGGACCGTTGAGGCTGCGTACTTTAAGGCTGCAGACCCTGAATTGGGATACAGCCACTGATTCTCTATATCGGATCGGTCCATCCCTACTTATAGTTTAAGCAGAACTGGACATTATTTGAGATAAAAAAAAAACAGCTTACAAACAGAGTAATCAGTAACAGGGCAGAGTCTGATTACAGGGACATTACAGTGAGACTCCCCTGTTTGATCAGCAGAGACCGTCTCTCTCTACTACGAGTATGTTTGACTTTAACTGTCACACAACATGATTCAGCTTCTTTAACCTCCTAGGACCTAACCCTAACCCTATTCAGCGCAGGAAGGGAGGGGGTGAGTAGCTCAAATGTGCTGTTAGCATGTTAGCAGAGCGATGCTACTGTGAACCGAGGAGCTATTGTCTTGATGTGAGCTTCTACTCAGGGTTTTTTCTTCCAGCTCAGAGCAGAAATGTTTTTGTTAAGATACTGGATGTTGTGTTTTTCTCCACAATTTTAATTATAAGCTAGATATATTGCTGCTAACAGCAACAGGGATGAGTCAGTGAGTCAGTTGGGCTTGTGAATCATGATTCATGAGTCAGTAAAGTGATTCTCGAGTATTGAACGATTCGTTCATGATTCGCGCATCACTAGAAGGTAATATTAAATAAATTCTAACGACAGCTTATCAAGGTTAAACGTGCTGCTGTTGTTCAGCCGCTGGTTTCCTCTTTCTGGTGCAAAGTGGGCCAAAAACAAAGAAGAGAGACGGACTCACGACAGAAAAGCCGATCAGCTGATCATTAATCAGTTTCACGATTGAAGTAGCAGCAGGAGATGGAGGGAGAGAAGAGGCACTCGCTCCATATATCGGTTGTTAAGCTTAACGTGGGTATGCTTTACAAACATTCAGAATAGAGCTGGGCGATAAAACGATAACGATATGTATCGCGAAATAACTTTTTCTCGATAGAAAAATTAAACTATTGCAATAGGCCTCATCTCTCTTGTCCTCTTAAAAAAAAAAAAGAACAGCCAATCCAAATTAAGTAGCGCAGAGCCGAACCAATTACAGCCGCAGCGTCACGTCATGTGACTTGTTACGTACAGCACAAGCGCCAAGGCGCACATGTGTATTTGTTTTTGCAGCCGTGCAGCCCGGGTAATGAAGGAAATGAGTTTGCCGACTAGAGAAAAATCAACCGAGAGCGTGACCGAAGGTTACCGAAGAAAAAACAGATGATGGTTCCAATTCCGGAGAGCTTGTCGAACGGAAGGGCCACAGAAGTTCCGTAGTGTGAAGGTATTTCGGCTATTTCAAGTCTGACAAAAAACAGAGTAGCGCGCACTGTAAATTGTGCCGAAAGCAAGTCTGGAAATACAATAAAGCGGTGCATGCTCAATCTCTGACTGAAAGCGCTAATTCGTCATTCGGCTTTTGTCAGACTAAAGTAACTATTAAAACTGTTTGAAAAGCTAAGCTATACAACAAGGAGAGATTGAGAATTTCCTTTTAGTTTTCAGTTTATTTGATATTGACAAAAGTTAGTCAATTTTGTCTGTTCTTCTGTAAAACGACCTAAGATTTATTTTTAGAATTAATATTTTGTTTCTAAGTGGAATTGACAATTTAGTGGTCTGTTTTGTTTGTTCTATTTTGAAACTTAAACGCTTTAGCGGCTGCCCTTTGTGTAGTTTGCAATATTTGCCTTTATTTATCTGAAACTGAAGTCTCATGTTCCTTAAGTACATCTGCCCTGTTGAACTTATTATGGGAAATAAATATTTAAATCAAAACAAGCTGCTAATTATTTCACATTTTACTTGTGAGCAACGGCACATTTAAATCTTACAAATATAGTTATTTGGCTTATATCGTGATATATATCGTTATCGCCTGAAATGAAAAAAACATATCGTGATATGAAAAAATCTTATATCGCCCAGCTCTAATTCAGAGATGAACTTACACACTTGCTTTACTTCTCTCTGGGATAACTTCCTCGGAGATGAAATGCTGGTTTGCTAGCGAGGCTACAAATACACACAGCCGCTCTATCACGTGAGCACACTGCTCCGACGTGCTACGGTTATGAGCCGAGTTACGCCATGTCGCAAGTTTTGTGAGGTGCTTTTTTGATATTTAATGGATCGGATTACAGTTTTTATTTCTCTCCGATATCCGATCCAGTAATTTACGTCAGTATCGGACCGATACCGATACGTAATATCGGATCGGTCCATCTCTAGTTGAGACCAGGTCTGAGGAAGTCTAAGTGTGTTTTTAATGTGATTCATGAAAACAAAGCAGTGCACATTCAACCATCTTCAAACTGTCACATCACTCATTCACATCTCTGATGTCAGGAGTCATCATCAAAGTGTCAATCAATGAACAGATGATGGATCAATAACTGCAGCTGGATTGTGTTTGTTCTCTCCATCAGATTCCTGTCAACTCACAATCGACACAAACACATTGAACACAAAACTCAAACTGTCTGACAACAACAGGAAGGTGACACATGTGGAAGAGGTTCAGTCATATCCTGATCATTCAGACAGATTTGATGGTGATCGTCAGCTTCTATGTAAAGATGGTCTCACCAGTTGCTGTTATTGGGAGGTTGAGTGGAAAGGAGAGGTTCATATATCGGTGAGTTACAGAATAATTTCAAAAAAAGGAGACAGTAATGCGTTTGTCTTTGGAAGGAATAATCAGTCCTGGTGTCTGTTCTGCTCTGATGTTAAGGGTTACTCTGTCTTACACAGTAACACAGAAACATATCTGCAATCCTCCTCTTCTGTCTCTAACAGAGTAGCAGTGTATGTGGACTGTCCTGCTGGCACTCTGTCCTTCTACAGAGTCTCCTCTGACACTCTGATCCACCTCCACACCTTCAACACCACATTCACTGAACCTCTTTATCCTGCATTTACAGTCTGGTCTCCTGATTCCTTAGTGACTCTGTGCTGAGTTGAGTGTAATGAGTGTCCTCCTGTTAGAGAAACACTTTGACTGTTGAAGAGATAGTTCAGTCTTTACATGTCTGTCTCTTTCACTCAGAAACACATTTCCACATCCATGGATTCAATCAGCTTTAAATGTTTTGAATGATTCCTCTTAAACTTCTTCTTCTTCTGTCCAGGATCCAAATGTTGTTTTTCTGTCTTTTTCCACTCAAATCTTGACAGTGAATATCAGTATGTCAAGTTTCTCTGAGGCTCAGTTCAACTGAGATGATTCACTGAATCACTGAGCTTCAATGACCCAGTAAGGTTCCACTGCCCTGCTTTAACTTTACTGCAGGGCGATCTTCTGTAATTAAGTAGTAAGTTAAAACTCAAATATTGGCATGCACACAATGGTTTCTTTTAGCAGAGAATCTGCACAGTATTTAAAATAAAAGTGTAAAACTGATATAAAGAGTATTTACCAAATGTGATTTTTTTGTGTTCCTGGACTCCAGTTTTCTAGTTTCTGTTCAGTGTCCAAGAGAACTCAATCTGACTAAACAGCACTTTACAGTGAGACTCTCCTGTTTAATCAGCAAACGTCTCTATCTAATATCTTAATGTGTGAAGGAGTCTAAGTTGATTTGTTTACCTTTGCCGGAAAAAACAAACAAACAAAAAAACTACAGTTCTGGTGTTCATGAATACCTTCGTTAAGTATACTGCATTTATTTTCTGTGATATATAACTGATTTGATGGATAACTGTGATGTTAAATATTTAGATACTGTTAACTTTGGCAAAAATATCACATACCTGTAAGTGGAAGGAATGAACTCCTTTCAGTGTGTTTATGCAACATTTGGTCTTTATTTATTTCAAGCCACTGAAATTTGTGAAAACAGTAAATAAAACTCTGAGAGACATTTTAAATCTTTGATTTGCATTTCTACCATTGTTAAAGAAACTATACTCTTCTGTTCCCATCTTATTTCAAAGCATTACTTGTGTTGATATGAAAAACTACATGATGTCAGTGCAGCCAGATGGGCTACTCTCCATCCCTGGCTCACTCACTCTCTCTGTCTCTCGCTGCTAGTCAGGTTGTGATGAGTAGAAACACACCCTGCATCGCTGGTGGCGCTGTCACTTGGTGTTCGCTCGCTTTGTGGTAGAGTATCACTTCCTGTTCCTGCTCAAACACAGTGGTATTTCTGAGTAGCTTTTCTGCTTAGCAATTTAATTTAAATCTTTTGATACATCCCTTTTTCATAGTATAATCTTAACGTGCTTCATCTGAATCACCCTTTCTGTGTACTCACTACCTAATTTATAGCCAAAGTATTCACTCACTGTCTCTTTACTGTTTCGCTAGCTTAGCTTAGCTCATAGCCGACTCGTTAGCACCATGGCTACTTCACCTGTCCCTCCTGCACTTTCCTGCTCATTGTGTCAGATGTTTAGTTTCTCCTCAGCCTCCTTTAGCAGTAATGATACCTGTAACAAATGTAGCATATTTGCAGCTCTGGAGGCCAGGATTGCTGAATTGGAGACTCGGCTTCGCACCCTTCATTCACCCGTAGCTAGCCAGGCCCCTGAAGCTGGTGCAGCCAAAGATAGCGTAGGCCCCGCTAGCTGTTCCCCGGCAGACCCCAAGCAGCTGGGGAAAGAGGGCGGCTGGGTAACGGTGAGGAGGAAGCATAGTCCTAAACAGAAGCCCCAGGTACACCACCAACCTGTTCATGTGTCTAACCGTTTTTCCCCACTCGGCGACACACCCGCCGGGGGTCAAACTCTGGTAATTGGTGATTCTGTTCTCAGACATGTGAAGCTAGAGACACCGGCAACCATAGTCAATTGTCTTCCAGGGGCCAGAGCAGGCGACATTGAAGGAAATTTAAAACTGCTGGCTAAGGGTAAACGTAAATACAGTAAGATCATAATTCACGTCGGCAGTAATGACACCCGGTTACGCCAATCGGAGGTCACTAAAATCAATATTGAATCGGTGTGTAACTTTGCCAAAACAATGTCGGACTCTGTAGTTTTCTCTGGTCCCCTCCCCAATCAGACCAGGAGTGACATGTTTAGCCGCATGTTCTCCTTAAATTGCTGGCTGAGTGGTGTCCCAGAAACGATGTGGGCTTCATAGATAATTGGCAAACCTTCTGGAGGAAACCTGGTCTTGTTAGGAGAGACGGCATCCATCCCACTTTGGATGGAGCAGCTCTCATTTCTAGAAATATGGACCAATTTATTAAACCCCCCAAAATATGACTATCCAGAGTTGGGGCCAGGAAGCAGAGTTGCAGTCTTACACGCCTCTCTGCAGCTTCTCTCCTTCTGCTACCCCCCTGTTGAAAGATTTTATTATGTTTATGTTTAGAAGTACATTTCATTTAAGCTTTTCTAGATGTGTTTGCTCCTTTTTTACTAGAGAAGTTACGTTGTGCAAGCTTTGTGTGCATTCCAGAGCTCTCTGACTTTCACACCCACATCCTGGGAGCATGGGAGAGGTCGTACCTTGTCTTATTGTTTTATGGTAGGATAAACGTATCTATATCTGTTTTAGTCTAAGAGCCTTTTGTTTAGATGGACCGCTAGACTCCTGGCACCAGCTTTGGGGAGTCTTCACGGGGTCATATCTCGACCACACACACACACACACACACACACACACACACACACACACACAAGGTATTCTTTGTTCACATGCATACCTAGGTATACGTCATATGTTAATGAACTTATGCATATTCATGTAACCACAATAAAAGAGCAGTGTTACGGGAGAGCGGACGAGAGCAACTGAGGTCAAGCGAAGGAACGGCGCCTGTCCAGTTCTCTCCCGTGCACGTTAATTTGTAAAACCTGTCTGAGTGTCATTTATTCCAATCTGAGTTGCATTAAAGGAAAACTCCTTTCACCCCCAAAAACCCATCTCCATTGAGACTGTGTCAGCTCCCAAACAGACAAAAAACAAACCAAAAACCAGCAATAAACAACTTAAACATAAAAAATCACAAAGAAAGAACAATACAGTATCCACATCTGAACCAAAGAGTAAAACAGTGAAATGTGGATTATTAAATATTAGGTCTCTCTCCTCCAAGTCTCTGTTAGTACATGACTTAATAATTGATCAACAAATCAATTTACTCTGCCTTACAGAAACCTGGTTACAGCAGGATGATTATGTTAGTTTAAATGAATCAACACCCCCGAGTCATTCTAACTATCAGAAACCTCAAAGCACAGGCCGAGGGGGCGATGTGGCAGCAATTTTTCACACCAGCCTATTAATTAACGAAAGACCAAGACAGACTTAATTCATTTGAAAGCCTGATGCTTAGCCTTGTCCAACCCAGCTGTAAAACTCAGAAACCAGTCTTACTTGTTATCATATATCGTCCACCTGGGCCTTACACAGAGTTTCTCTCTGATTTCTCAGACTTTTTATCTGATTTAGTTCTCAGCTCAGATAAAATTATTGTGGGTGATTTTAACATCCATGTAGATGCTAAAAATGACAGCCTCAACATCGCATTTAATCTGTTATTAGACTCAATTGGCTTCTCTCAAAATGTAAAAGAACCCACCCACCACTTTAATCACACTCTAGATCTTGTTTTAACATATGGCATAGAAACTGAACATTTAACAGTGTTTCCTGAAAACCCTCTGCTGTCTGATCATTTCCTGATAACATTTACATTTACAATAATTGATTACACAGCAGTGGAGAGTAGACTTTATCAAAGTAGATGTCTTTCTGAAAGTGCTGTAACTAAGTTTAAGAATATAATCCACCCACTGTTATCATCTTCAATGCCCTGTACCAACATAGAGCAGAGCAGCTATCTGAACGCTACTCCAACAGAGGTCGATTATCTTGTTAATAATTTTACCTCCTCACTACGTACGACTCTGGATACTGTAGCTCCTGTGAAAACTAAGGCCTCAAATCAGAAGTACCTGACTCCGTGGTATAATTGTCAAACACGTAGCCTAAAGCAGATAACTCGTAAGCTGGAGAGGAAATGGCGTGTCACAAATTTAGAGGATCATCATTTAGCCTGGAGAAATAGTTTGCTGCTTTATAAGAAAGCCCTCCGCAAAGCCAGAACATCTTACTATTAGTCACTGATTGAAGAAAATAAGAACAACCCCAGGTTTCTCTTCAGCACTGTAGCCAGGCTGACAAAAAGTCAGAGCTCTGTTGAGCCAACCATCCCTTTAACGTTAACTAGTAATGACTTCATGAACTTCTTCACAAATAAAATTCTTATCATTAGAGAAAAAATTACCAATAATCATCCCACAGATGTAATATTATCTACAGCTACTTTTAGTACCATCGATGTTAAGTTAGACTCTTTTTCTCCAATTGATCTTTCTGAGTTAACTTCAATAATTAATTCCTCCAAACCATCAATGTGTCTTTTAGACCCCATTCCTACAAAACTGCTCAAAGAAGTCCTGCCATTAATTCATTCTTCGATCTTAAATATGATCAACCTATCTCTAATAATCGGCTATGTACCACAGGCCTTCAAGGTGGCTGTAGTTAAACCTTTTCTTAAAAAGCCATCTCTAGACCCAGCTGTCTTAGCTAATTATAGGCCAATCTCCAACCTTCCTTTCATATCAAAAATCCTTGAAAGAGTAGTTGTCAAACAGCTAACAGATCATCTGCAGAGGACTGGCTTATTTGAAGAGTTTCAGTCAGGTTTCAGAGCTCATCACAGCACAGAAACAGCTTTAGTGAAGGTTACAAATGATCTTCTTATGGCCTCTGACAGTGGACTCATCTCTGTGCTTGTCCTGCTAGACCTCAGTGCTGCGTTCGATACTGTTGACCATAATATCCTATTAGAGCGATTAGAACATGCTGTAGGTATTACAGGTACTGCACTGCAGTGGTTTGTATCATGTCTATCTAATAGACTCCAATTTGTTCATGTAAATGGAGAGTCCTCTTCACACACTAAGGTCAACTATGGTGTTCCACAGGGTTCAGTGCTAGGACCAATTCTATTTACATTATACATGCTTCCCTTAGGCAGCATCATTAGAAGACATAGCATAAATTTTCACTGCTATGCAGATGACACGCAGCTCTATCTATCCATGAAGCCAGGTAACACACACCAATTAGTTAAACTGCAGGAATGTCTTAAAGACATAAAGACCTGGATGGCCGCTAACTTTCTGCTTCTTAATTCAGATAAAACTGAGGTTATTGTACTCGGCCCTGAAAATCTTAGAAATATGGTATCTAAGCAGATTCTTACTCTGGATGGCATTACCTTGGCCTCCAGTAATACTGTGAGGAACCTTGGAGTCATTTTTGACCAGGACATGTCCTTCAATGCACATATTAAACAAATATGTAAGACTGCTTTCTTCCATTTGCGCAACATCTCTAAAATTAGAAATATCCTGTCTCAGAGTGATGCTGAAAAACTAGTTCATGCATTTATTACTTCCAGGCTGGACTACTGTAATTCATTATTATCAGGATGTCCTAAAAACTCACTGAAAAGTCTTCAGCTAATCCAAAATGCTGCAGCAAGAGTACTGACAGGGACTAGAAAGAGAGAGCATATTTCTCCTGTTTTGGCTTCCCTTCATTGGCTTCCTGTTAAATCCAGAATTGAATTCAAAATCCTGCTCCTCACATACAAGGTCTTAAATAATCAGGCCCCATCTTATCTTAATGACCTTGTAGTACCATATCACCCTATTAGAGCACTTCGCTCTCGCTCTGCAGGCCTACTTGCTGTTCCTAGAGTATTTAAAAGTGGAATGGGAGGGAGAGCCTTCAGTTTTCAGGCCCCTCTTCTGTGGAACCAGCTTCCAGTTTGGATTCGGGAGACAGACACTATCTCTACTTTCAAGATTAGGCTTAAAACTTTCCTTTTTACTAAAGCATGTAGTTAGGGCTGGACCAGGTGACCCTGAATCCTCCCTTAGTTATGCTGCAATAGGTGTAGGCTGCCGGGGATTCCCATGATGCATTGAGTTTTTCCTTTCCAGTCACCTTTCTCACTCACTATGTGTTAATAGACCTCTCTGCATCGAATCATATCTGTTATTAATCTCTTTCTCGCTTCCACAGCATGTTTTTATCCTGTTTTCCTTCTCTCACCCCAACCGGTCGCAGCAGATGGCCCCGCCCCTCCCTGAGCCTGGTTCTGCTGGAGGTTTCTTCCTGTTAAAAGGGAGTTTTTCTTTCCCACTGTCGCCAAAGTGCTTGCTTGTTTTTCTCTGTATCTATTATTATAGGATATACTGTATAATATAAAGCGCCTTGAGGTGACTTTTGTTGTGATTTGGCGCTATATAAATAAAATTGAATTGAATTGAATTGAACTTGAGACTCAAACAACAGAAAAAGGAAACAAAGCACATCTTGCAGAGCTTCATAAACAAGTGTAAACACCCCAAACAAAGTGTACACAAATAAAATCTGTATTAGGGTGGTCGCTTGTCATGAAAAAAATATTGCCACCAGCCCCCCCCCCAAAAAAAACCTAGTTGTGTGGTTCTGTGCTTTTACACAGTTGAACTCAGGTATTTGAATAAAAAAGGGGCATGTCCTCTTTCTCTGGCACACTGAAAACTCAGAGTTGCCCCTCAGGGTTACTGAACCTGATCATCTCCTTGGATTCATCAGGGTCATTCATTTTATTCATTTAAATAATCCTCTCACTATCACTTTGCAATGTGAAGCAACAAAAACAACAAACAAACAAAAACACTTGAAAAATCTGCTGTGAGTAATGGTTCAAGTTTGTGTTTCTTTTTGTGTGTGAGCTGATGTGCAGCACACATGATGGAAAGGAGGATTTCAGTTGATGTGCACATGTATGATTTGTGTTTCCTCTGCAGGTGAAGGTAGAAAGTGTGTGTGAGCTGATGTGGATGTGAATTCAGCAGCATGGATCAGTGTGAGGACAGAGAGGAGGGAGTCCCTCCCTCTAAAACCACTCTGTGTGGGGACCATGAGAGCCAGAGCAAAGCTCAGAGGTGAGATGACCATCTATAACTGTCCATGAGTCTTCTCCATGTCACAGCTCAGCACTCACATCACTGCTCCATCACTATTCACAGGAACCAACGTGGACCTGAACCCAGCTGTGTGTCCTTATTGTCAACGGACAATATTATTAATTTTAAAGAAGGATGTTCTTCTCCTGCAGCATGGTAATCTGTTTCTAAATGTTGTACCTCTGTCACTTTGAATAGGTTTTCTGAATTAATTCTCAAAAGCATTTAATGTCAGCTCATCTATAAGAAAGAGTCTGTTGGTTTAAGTTACAGAGAGAAAGAGTCTGCTAGCAGCTAAGCTAACTTTATTTATGCAAGCAACATTTTAATATAATATGTGTGGTTTGGTAATATGACACTTTTCCATGTCACAGCTCAGTTGTCACATCACTAAAACTTTATTATTCACAATCAAAGGTCTATGTCTGTTGTTTTAAAGCCCAGATCTGATGGACATACCAAACTATCCTGAGCTTGAAACTAAAACAGAACCTGGACTTAAATCACATAATCTGTCCTTAAAGACCAACTTGTCAATGGATATTGGGGCTACGTTTAAACAAAAATTTATATCTGCCACAGAGTAAGTAATTTAAGTAAGTTACTTCATTTTTTTCCTTTTTATGAATTCAGTTCTGTTATTTGACTTTTGCCTCATTATTCATTTCTGATGTAAATTACTCAGTTTGAACAGTTTTTCTTAATAAATTGCCACCATGTTTAATGTGAAAACACCTCTGTTTCACTCACATTTCCTTTTCCTGTGTGGAGCAATTTGTGTTGCAGTTTTTTGCACAAAAAAGTAGTTAAAGTGTAAAGAATTAATGTTCGAGGAGTATGTCTGTTTAGGTTCTCTGTCATTCAAGCTAGAGAGATAAAACCCCAACAATAAGTCAACGCCCCATGAGAATGTCATTTGTGACAGTGGGAAGGTAAAACTTCCTTCTAACTGGAAGAAAGTCCCGCAGAACTGGGCTCAAGGAAGGGTAGCCATGTGTCACAACCTGTTGGAGTTGAGGGGAAGACAGGAAAAAAGTCACACTATGAGAGAGAGCCCAAGTTTAATAACTAATGATTAAATGGAAAGCAATGAATAAACAGAGAGTGAAAAGCGGTGAGTGAAGATAAAATGCCTGTTGTACTTTAGCATAACTAAGAGGTGGTCACTTGGTCCAGCCCTAACTATAAGCTTTATCAAAATGAACGTTAAAATGAAAGAGAGTATCTGTCTCCCAAATCCAAACTGGGAGATGGTTCCACAGAAAAGGACCCTGGAAGCTGAAGGAACTGCCTCCTATTTTACTTTTAAGTAGAGTAAGGCCACAATCTGAAAGCAAAGAGCTGTAATGGGGTGATACGGTTTTGTACTGTAAAAGGTCGGGAAGATAAGAAGGTGTCTGATTCTTCAAGGCCTTGAATGTGAGGAGAAGTACTTAAAATCCGATGTTGGATTTAAACAGGGGGCCGATGAACATAAGCTAACATGGGAGAAATAGCATCTCTTTTTCTGGGCCCTGTTATTAGTCTTACTGTTGCATTCTGGATCAACTTAAGGCTTTTTAGGGAGCTTTTAGAGTAACTTGATAATAAAGAATTACAATAGTCAAGGGTAGAATAAATGTATGAAATAGCTTTTAAGGATCACACTGAGAAAAGATGTGTTTAATTTTATAGATACTGCACTAATAGAAGAAGGCAGTCCTACATATTTGTTTAATGTGCACATAACTATGTTCTTATTTTCTTCAATCAGTGATGAATAGTAAGATGTCCTAGTTTTATAGAGGCCTTTTTAAAAAGATATGTATGCATAGAGAGTGAGCAACAGTCTTTTTACAGGCTAAATGAAGGTCTTCTAAACTAGTGCCATTTTCTTTGAGCTTATGAGTTTTTGAGTTATGCCACTTCTGATTGAGGCTTTCTTTTTTTCTTTTTTATTCCTTGCTGCTCTGTTATCTGTTACTGACAAAAAATGGTTTTCGGGGAATGCTGTTAAATATTGTTTCTTTGCCATATATTAAAACAAGATCCAGGGTGTGATTTCAGTGTTGGGGGGGCTCATTTACATTAGGAGAAGTCAATCAAGTCGAATAATAAATGAAATGCAGTGTTGAGACAGTTGTTGTCACCATCTACATGAATCTTAAACGACCCACGATGATTATTTTATCCAAACTAAACTCTGAATCAGATTAAAGTCAGAGAAGGCAGATAGAAAGCCTGAGCAAAGATAACACATAACAACAAATAAAAATGGCTTAGTTTTGTTTTTCTAATTGGTGCATGCAAAGCTAAGAGTTAGGCTTTCAAATGGAAAAAAAAAACTCTGTCTGGGTTTTTGGTTGATTAGTAAGCTGGAGTGAAACGGAAATCTTTATTACCACAGGGAGTCATCTGATACATCCGAGCATCACTTCACAGCTTGTGTTCATCTCTGTGTGGAGACACATAATGTGAGCTACGTCTTTATTCCTTGACAGAATGGACCAGGAGAGCTCAGAGGTACCCAGGGGTCAGACTGCACACCAGTTTCAAACACACCTGGACTATATATTTATGGTCTGTAGATGAACAACAACTACTTTTTTATGAATATTATGTTCAGTCATTTCCATGCTGAAATTTGTAGACTAGTGGTTTGTTGCTGTGTTACACATGTGATGATGTGTAACATTGTCTGATGTTTGGATCCATAATTTCAGTGTGATTTATATAGCATTCTGTTCTAGTTGTTGGAGGACAACATTGTCTCTTTTGTGAAGAATGAACTGAAGAAGATCCAGAAGATCTTGAGTCCAGATTATTCAGGATGCACAGAGAGTCAGAGAAAGGATGAGAACATATCAGAAGGCGAGGATGAAGAGCAAATGATGAGAAACAGAGAAGCATTTGTAAAGATCACAGTGCACTTCCTAAGGAGAATGATGCAAGATGAGCTGGCTGACTGTCTGGAAAAGAGTAAGATGATTTCTCTAAAGAGTGAAATTGTTGGTTAAATGGGACATTTGCTAATGTCTCAAGAGGCGCCAATAAATACTTTTTTTAAGGTGAAAAATTTTGGATTCATTATTATTTAATGAATGCATTTAAAATTTCTGATGTGTCTTTTCAGAAATGTTTGCTCCACTTTGTCAACATGCTTTTAAATCTAAGTTGAAAAAGAAGTTCCAGTGTGTGTTTGAGGGAATCACTAAAGCAGGAAACCCAACCCTTCTGAATCAGATCTACACAGAGCTCTACATCACAGAGGGAGGGACTGCAGAGGTCAATGAAGAACATGAAGTCAGACAGATTGAAACAGCATCCAGGAAACCCACAAAAACAGAAACTATTAAACAAGAAGACATCTTTAGAACTTTACCTGGAAGAGATGAACCAATCAGAACAGTGCTGACAAAGGGAGTGGCTGGCATTGGGAAAACAGTCTTAACTCAGAAGTTTAGCTTGGACTGGGCTGAAGACAAAGCCAGCCAGGACATCCAATTTGTTTTTCCATTCACTTTCAGAGAGCTGAATGTGCTGAAAGAGCAAAAGTTTAGCTTGGTGGGACTTGTTTGTAACTTCTTTACTGAAACCAAAGAAGCAGGAATCTGCAGCTTTGAAGACTTCCATGTTGTTTTCATCTTTGATGGTCTCGATGAGTGCCGACTTCCTCTGGACTTCCACAACACTGAAATCCTAACTGACCCTAGAGAGTCCACCTCAGTGGATGTGCTGTTGACAAACCTCATCAGGGGAAAACTACTTCCCTCTGCCCGTGTCTGGATAACAACACGACCTGCAGCAGCTAATCAGATCCCTCCTGAGTGTGTTGACGTGGTGACAGAGGTTAGAGGGTTCACTGACCCACAGAAGGAGGAGTACTTCAAGAAGAGATTCAGAGATCAGGAGCAGAGTAGCAGGATCATCTCTCACATCAAGACATCACGAAGCCTCCACATCATGTGTCACATCCCAGTCTTCTGCTGGATCACTGCTACAGTTCTGGATGATGTTCTAAAAACCACAGAGGGAACAATGCCACCAAAAACCTTGACTGAGATGTACATCCACTTCCTGGTTGTTCAGGCCAAAGTGATGAAGGTAAAGTATGATGGAGGATCTGAAACAGATCCACCCTGGAATCCAGAGAGCAGGAAGATGGTTAAGTTTCTGGGAAGGCTGGCTTTTGAGCAGCTACAGAAAGGAAACTTAATCTTCTATGAATCAGACCTGACAGAGTGTGGCATTGATATCAAAACAGCCTCAGTGTACTCAGGAGTGTTCACACAGATCTTTATAGAGGAGAGAGGACTGTACCAGGACAAGGTGTTCTGCTTCATTCATCTGAGTGTTCAGGAGTTTCTGGCTGCTCTTCATGTCCATTTAACATTCATCACCTCTGGTATTAGTTTACTGGAAGAACAATCTACAACCAATGTGTGGTCTACTGTATTTAACAAAGTGAAACTACAATCTCTGCACCAGAGTGCTGTTGACAAGGCCTTGCAGAGTACACATGGACATTTAGACTTGTTCCTGCGTTTCCTCCTGGGTCTTTCACTGAAGACAAATCAAACTCTCTTACAGGGTCTGTTGACACATACAGGAAGCATCTCAGAGACAAGACAGGAAACAGTCGAATACATCAAGATGAAGCTAAGTAAGAATCTGTCAGCAGAGAGAAGCATCAATCTGTTCCACTGTCTCAATGAACTGAATGATTCTTCTTTAGTGAAGGAAATCCAACAGGTGAGGTCAGGACGTCTCTCCACAGATAAACTGTCTCCTGCTCAGTGGTCAGCTCTGGTCTTCATCTTAATGTCATCAGAAAAGGATCTGGATGTGTTTGACTTGAAGAAATACTCTGCTTCAAAGGAGGCTCTTCTCAAGTTGCTGCCAGTGGTCAAAACTTCCAAAAGAGCGCTGTGAGTAAATATGTACTCATCTCTTCATTTTATAAAACGTTGATTGTTGATTGATATGAACTCAGCTTCCAGGTCCAAACTACTCTGTGTTTATTAAGGCTGTGTGTTTTAACAAGTGTTAATGCTTTGTATCTTGTTCTGTTTAATCTGAACAAGCCGTATAAAAAAAAAAAGTCAGTGATCACTGTTGGGCTCTCTCGGTTTTTATTACCGGTACTAATTTTAAACCTAATTTTTTAAAACCTTATGATGTAACTACAGCCCAGCCCATGCAGCAGTACATTAATGACTAACCTTGTATTGTTGATGGATTATCTGAGTTGTTCTCCTGATTTAAGTTTGGTCCGTTTACAGCATCCTGCCATGTGATTGCATTTTTTTGTGTTTACATTATGCTAACATAGCTGTGTAGCTAGCCACCATATAGCACATCATTATATACCAGCTAGCCCAACTTCAGTAACCCCACAAACATCACTACTGTTTA
The DNA here is from genome assembly GCF_001858045.2 of Oreochromis niloticus. NCBI lineage: Eukaryota > Metazoa > Chordata > Actinopteri > Cichliformes > Cichlidae > Oreochromis > Oreochromis niloticus. Next base: position 27,307,819 of record NC_031986.2, read on the forward strand.
GTTTTCTGTCTTCATTTATGTCGGAAGTGATAGCATAGCTGTACGTTTTAATTTTTCAGAAATCCCTCAGTCAGAACATAGTATATTATGTTTAGGTGGAAACTAGCGAGCTAACTCCCTGTTAACTTTGAACTCCGTTAAACTTCATAAATTCTGTTTTCATGGATGCCTGGATGTTAAATTTCATTGTTACACCTGGTAGAGCAAAACACTGATCATTTTATTAAAGATGAAAGAATTTAGACAGTTTTTAACTCTCAGTGATACCACAGTGTTCGTTTGACTTTGGGACCTAAAGTGTTTATACCTGGAAATGGCTAATGACATCAGACAAAAAAGGAGGCATGAGCAATAAAAAAAATCTGACCAGTATAATGGGTGCTGTTCACTCAGAAAACTCATTGAATTAAATAAGTATAATAATCGGGTATATGATCCTTTAAAATTTTAATAGCAAAAGAAAGTGTAAACCTTCGAAAAACACTTACTGTATGGTTTCAAACCTTATCAAAATATGTAGCAGACCCACTGTATGGTGGTTGCACAGTTAAAACCATTCACTTTTCAAAAATTATAAATAAAAATGTATGACATGTCTTTAATATACCAAAATTACACTAAACAATACAATTTACTATTACTTTATTTTTCTCTCTTTGGTCCTCACTGATTTTTTCATTGATCTGATTGATCTGAGAAGTGGATTACTGTTGCCAGAATAATTTAGCTCTTTAGAAGAAAATCTTGGACTTCATAACTGAAATTGCCATTACAGCAACTGTTTCCCCACCACTGTCGGCAGGCACCAGTTGTCATAGACTATAGCAAAGCAGTACAACACACATTTACTGGAAGGTTCATATAACCAGATTTGCAAGCGATTTACATTTAACTTGCCGCTTTACCTCTGATATTTCCTGACAGCAAAAATCTTGTGCTTAACTCACTATTTCAGCTCATTTCCCTCACATATACCTTTTAACAGAGATGACAGGCTAGCCTTTGAAAGAGTAAATATAGTATCATCTCTAACACGCTGAGAGCTAGTAATTAGCACATTTACTAAACCAACATTATAGTTTGTTTTCAGAACTTCTAAATCAGAATTTAAATCAGGCAGAGAATACAAAGACTGAGTGCTGTGTTTCAGCTGACATTTAATATGTAGCTAATTAAAGGGAAAGAAAGAAGGTATTTTGGGGTATTTTAAAGGGCTTGGTTGAAAACAGAAAAAGAAAACGATGAACAGCGAGGTTGCAACAAGGTCCAGTAAGTGATAAACAATAACTATTTTCTTGATTTTCTTATCTTCTTGATTTATCTTGATTTTGTAGTTTAGGTTTAACATTAAATGTCAGACATGTAATTTTATCTACCCCCACCCCCAGACTGAGTGGTTGTAACCTGTTAAAGAGAAGCTGTGAAGCTCTGTCCTCAGTTCTCAGCTTTCAGAACTCAAGTCTGAGAGAGCTGGACCTGAGTAACAACAACATACAGGATTTGGGAGTGAAGCTTCTATCTTCTGGATTGGAGAATCCAAACTGTAAAGTAGAAACTCTCAGGTCAGTTCAACTGATATTCTTTTTTAATCAACTGAAAAAATTAACCAAGAACACATTTTTAATAAAGTTTTAGTGATTAGGGTTATTTCTGTTCTATTTAAGCTAGGGATTCCTTAAAAACAAGATTAAAATGGGTTACTTGCTGAATCTAAGAACACCTTGCTCTACTACTAAAATCCTTTAAACAATTGTATTTGTTTTATTGTTTGTCTGTTTATATTTCAGACTACAGTAAGTGGCTGTCACCTGTCAGAGAGAAGCTGTGAAACCTTGTCCTCACTTGTGACCTCTCAGTCCTCTAGTCTGAAAGAGCTGGACCTAGATAACAATGACCTGCAAGATTCAGGAGTGACAACTATATGTGTTGAAATGGAGAGTGTACACTGCCCTCTGGAAATTCTGAGGTCAGATCAAGCAATATTCATTTTTTAGTAATAAATACACACCATAGAGCATTAGAGGTTTTAGTGAATACATAATTATTCATACATTATTAATAAATATAAATAGCTTTGTAGTTATTAACAAGCCCATAAAGAGCATGTTTAATGACAGCATTTTTATTCTTTGTGAATGATAGAACAACTGTTTCTAAAAAAAGTATTACATCAAGTAAAAACAACTTTTTTAGGAAGTTTTGCATTACAGTTAATGATTAACCGAGTATTTAGATGCACATTTATACATATATAGATTATCAAATGAGCTAGTGTCTATATGATTGTTCCTGAGGTTTTATAGATACTTGTTTCATAGCTCCTTTCATAATCTATATGTTTATAAATGTGTATGAAATTGTTATTTATCATTAGAAAGTATAAAAATGCATTAAACATGTTCTATGAGGCTATTAGCAACACTAAACCGTTTAAATCGATGTTTATAAATGACATAGTTAATAAGAGGAGTAATACTTTGTAGATAATGAATTAAATATTTACTAATAACCTACTAATACTTAATAGTGTGTGCTTCATATAAAGTGTTACACAGTCAGGTTTTTTTTAACCATTTGAAAAAAAACAACCAATCCAACATTTTAGCTAATAAATATTAGCTTCATCTACTGTTTGTTGTATCTCAGTAAGGGACATATTGCACATAAAGTGTAGGCATTTCCAAGGATGGTACTTTGTTTTCACTAGACTTTGCCTTGGTTCATTATTATTATTATTATTTTTTAGATGTGTGAATACTATAGTAACTGAAAAAGGACTAAAAAGTGATTCATTGAAAAAGACAACTAACTATTGTTAACTATTGGTAACTTCCCACTACAACATGGTTACACTTTTCTTTTAAGTGATTGTTTTGTTGTTCATTTTAATTTACTGTTTTTAGACTGAGCATCTGTAACCTATTAGAGAGAAGCTGTGAAGCTCTGTCCTCACTTCTTGGCTCCCAGTCCTCTAGTCTGCGAGAGCTGGACCTGAGTAACAATGACCTGAGAGACTCAGGAGTGAGGTTGTTGTCTGCAGGACTTAAGAGTCCACATTGTACCCTGGAAATCCTCAGGTCAGGATTCATACTTTTCAAATAATTTCTATTTAATATCTCAATTATATTAACAGCTAAACTTTATAGAATTGTCAAGTGTTATCTCATTTACCACTGGGTACCTGCCATCTGTTGTGAATTGTCCTTTTATAAACAAAGCTAAATTGGATGCGGGGTATTGTGTCTGAAATAAGAGAAACAAACAAAAAAAACAGACCTTCAGTTAAGTGTTCAGAGACGGATTGTTGTTTTGTATGTTTGCAGTCTATCAGGGTGTCTGATCACAGAGGAATGCTGCTCAGCTCTGAGCTTCAACCCCTCCCAACTGAGACAGCTGGACCTGAGGTACAACCATTTGGGAGACTCAGGAACAAAGCTTCTATCAGCTAGACTAAAGGATCCACAATGGACACTGAACATTCTTTGGTACGAATTGAATCTCTGATAGAGGAGAAAGAACTGGAAATGTTTTATGTGTCCTTCACTCAGTTACTGTTTGTTTAACTCAGATGTGACATGTCTTTAACAGATATTTAAAGTACTGCAGAGTCAGCATATTTTAGAGATGCAGTAAGTCAGGAATATTTCTTCACTATATCTGCCTGTGATCAGGAAATCAGTCCCAGAATGTCATGTTGAAGCATGTCTCACTTCCTAACCTACCTACAGAGAACACAGGAGAAAAGGGGATGCAGGAGGAGCTATGATGGATAATGCACAGTTTTATTCTTTAGCTGTGTTTTTACCTTCAGTGAATAAAAGAGGTGTAGCTCACAGCTGGAAAATGCCATGGAGCACGGAGAGAGGAGGACAAAAAACTCTGTCTGTGAGCTTTACTTGTGTTTGTAGGGATTTCTCTTTCTTTTTTTTCTGTGGATGTGGTACAGTCTCCGTGAAAATGTTGGACTCTTCCTTTATCAGTGTCTAACAGTATGTGTATGCGGGTGATGTAATGTCCATGTGTGCATGCTGAAAGACACTGTGCTGGTCTGACCCCCCTCCTTCTTCCAGGGTGGATCCTGCTGGACAACGGTGGTTGAGACCAGGTCTGAGGAAGTGTAAGTGTGTTTTTAATGTGATTCATGAATCATAATCAAAGTGTCAATCAATGAACAGGTAATGGATCAATAACTGCAGCTGGATTGTGTTTGTTCTCTCCATCAGATTCCTGTCAACTCACAATCGACACAAACACAGTGAACACAAAACTCAAACTATCTGACAACAACACAAAGGTGACACATGCAGGGTTTCAGTCATATCCAGATCATTCAGACAGATTTGACTGGTGGCCTCAGCTGCTGTGCAGAGATGGTCTGACTGGTCGCTGTTACTGGGAGGTCGAGTGGAGAGGAAGTGTTGATATATCAGTGAGTTACAGAAGAATCAGAAGGAAAGGAGGCGGTGAAGACTGTTTGTTTGGAGTGAATGATCAATCCTGGAGTCTAAACTGCTCTGACTCTGATGGGTACTCTTTCTGTCATAATAACAGAAAAATATCCATCTGCTCCTCCTCTGTCTCTAACAGAGTAGCAGTGTATGTGGACTGTCCTGCTGGCACTCTGTCCTTCTACAGCGTCTCCTCTGACACTCTGATCCACCTCCACACCTTCAACATCACATTCACCGAAACTCTTTTTCCTGGATTTGGAGTCTGGGGTGGTTATTCTGTCAGTCCCACTGTTACATTCTGGCCAGGTCAGACTCCTGGTTCCTCACTGCAACTATGTGTAGTTTAATCTCAAGAATGTTAGAGAAACACTCTGACTGTTGAGCAGAGTCTCTCACTCTCTCTAAAACATGTTTTCAGATTCATGGATTCAATCAGCTGACGTTTTAAACTGTTCTAAATGATTCCTTGTAAACCTTTTCCTCCTTAGTCCTTTAAAGATGGAAGCTACGATTATTCCAAGATCCACATGTTGTTTTTCTATCCCTTTCCACTCAAAGCTTCACAGTGAATAATAATGGCACATTACAGTGAGACTCTCCTGTTTGATTATTAGAGAAATCTTTCTCTACTAATTGTTCAAAATATGACAAACATTTACTGAAGCTTCAATAAAACTAACAATAAAACTAAACCAGGTCATTTAACTGTGAAAGAGTTTAAGATGATGATTTTTTGCTCTCTCCTGGTGAAACGATGAACTGCACTCCAATATTGATGACGTGAATTTCATTCAATGTGTAGAATGTTTCTTCATTCAGTTTCTATGATAAACCTGATTATAAATATTAATGGCTAATCTTGGACTAACTAAGTGAAAAACACAACATTAGGTTTAGGGCTGGGCTCACACATGCTGATGTGTGATGGCTACCCTGCCATGTGTCCGTCATGTTCTTCAGCCAGTGTCTGCTAGCTCCTAGCCAGCTAAATATATAATCTGGTGAAGACCAACTGACTTTTAAAAACGAGTGACTTCTTGTTGTCCTGCTCACTGGTGATCAGTTATGTATACGCCCAGCTTGAGCTGTTATCACACCATTTACTTTGATACAATACAAATCTCTAAAATTCACATAGTAAACTCTATTATTCATCAACTATTCATCAGTAGTTGTGGTATGATTAATTTGCCATTGCTCAAACTTCATATCGAAGACAAATATAGAATGGTAATATTATTAATATTATTATAAGATTAATGTACATTTTCAATCATGACCTTCAAAAATATGACTGCATAGATCCCCACACAATGATGAAGTTCAGTTAGACTGAAACATTGTGACGTAATAAAATAATTGTAAGCAAGACACTTTGTGGAGGTTATAATTTATCCAATATTTGATTGAAAATACTAGAGACAACATATCAAATGCTGAAACTGTAAAATTTCATCCCTGCAAGTTATACCAAATAAGTACATGCAGGGGAAACCGAACAAGCTATACAAATCTTAAAAAAAAAAAAAAGAATACTAAATCTTACAGGTAGCTCTGCTCTTTTCAGCCTATTTCAGTTGTTTATGCTGACCAGTGATGCTAACTGATGGTTTCACTGCTTCTCTCAGCTGAAGAGCTGCTGCTAAGTTCATATGATCCCCTTTGTATTATTAGAGCTGTGAGGAGTTTTCCTGTAATGCAACTCAGATTGGAATAATGACACTCAGACAGGTTTTACAAATTAACGTGCACGGGAGAGAACTGGACAGGCGCCGTTCCTTCGCTTGACCTCAGTTGCTCTCGTCCATTCTCCCGTAACACTGCTCTTTTATTGTGGTTACATGAATATGCATAGTTTCATTAACATATGACGTATACCTTGTGTGTGTGTGTGTGTGTAGTGAGATATGATCCCGTGAAGACTCCCCAAAGCTGGTGCCAGGAGTCTAGCGGTCCATCTAAACAAAAGGCTCTTAGACTCAAACAGATATACGTGTGTTTGCTATACCATATATCAGCAAGAGAAGATACGGCCTCTCCTAGGAGACGTGTGATCTATGCCAGAACACTCTGAGGAGGAGTGAACGCACTCCCCTCTTCATGCTACACAGAGTTGTTACAGACCTCCTAGGATAAGACATTCTTTCAATCTACAAATGATTATATACTTCTAAGCATATATGAGTAAACGTTTCTAAGCATAAATGGCAATAAACAATAAGACAAGGTGTGACCTCTCCCATGCTCCCAGGATGTGGGTGTGAAAGTCAGAGAGCTCTGGAAAGCACACAAAGCTTGCACAACGTAACTTCTCTAGTAAAAAAGAGCAAACACATCTAGAAAACCTTAAATGAAATGTACTTCTAAACATAAACATAATAAAAATCTTTCAACAAGAGCAGCTACTGTCCCATGCTGTACAGACTGCTAAACACTTGCAGTGTAAATGTCCATATCGCGAACATGCTAGGCATTGGTGTTGTCTGAGATACAGGGATTTATCTGGTCGGGATGTCATACTACGAGAAGGAAGCTGCTGCAAGTTAATTATTGATATTGATTAAGGTGTAACCAATCTTTGACCTGTGAGCTTTATCTTAAGAAATTTATGATCTGAAGTGTTTATTGTGATGGTAACCTTTGGACACGAACACTGGTGAGAGAGAAGAAGCAGAGGATTTTCTATTTTTCTAACAGATGTGGCTCAGAAAGAAGAGACTTGCAGAGTGAAGACGCTAATGGGAACAAGCTAAGTGAGTAGAACTTTGATTCTATTGAACTTCTATTTTATGTCAAACGATCCAGATTAGAGCCTTTCAAACAGACTCTACATGTAGAGATTTTCTTTTCCTAACAACACATCAGTCCATGCGGGTGTCTTCATCAGACGGCTACAGGTTATTACCACGTTTGTACCAACTTCAACTGCAATGTAATGTTTAGTAAGTCTCACTTTTCATGTGGCCACTGAACAGGCTCATAATCTAAAGAGAAATCAAGCTCATAATGAATCTTGGTATGTCGTATTATAACACCCTTGTTTAGATGCTGGACTCAAGGCTTACTTTTATGCTCAGATATTTTTATGAAGGATTGGAGTTCATGATTGTTAAACATTCTCCATTTTAGAAACTATAGCAGTGGAAAGTTTTTACTAATGTGTTATTTCATTCAACAAGCCACTGAAAGCTAGAAGTGTATTAACTAAAATCAAAGTCCATGTAGGATAGGGTTGGAAAATCAATTTTCCTAAGGCGTCACATGAAAAATTGGGTCTGTTGTGGGATTTTGCACCAAAAAGGTCAATTAAACTGCTCAATATGAATTTGATCTGTTTTTAAACAAATATTTCTAAGAGTCGAAGTTATAATTAGGCAAGTAAATAGTGAAACAGGCATAGTAAAAATGCCAATATAAATAAAAACTCATAGACACAATGGTGAGCCAAAGTTACACAAAATTTCAAAGACGTTTAATTTCATACAAAGTGTTCTTGCTATTTTGCTTGTACTTGAATAACTTCATCCACAGTTTTTTTTTTTTTGGTTCTTTAGTCTTTCTCAGTGAGAGAAATTTAGTTGGTTTTGGGCAAGTGCAATAAAGTCAGGTTCAATATCTGAGGTGCAAAGGTGACATGTGATTGTCATTGATAAAGGATCTTTATCTGTATTTGATAAACTTCCCCACTGAGAATGTTGTCTATGTCTAAAGGTAGATCCAAAGAGATCTATCTTTAGATGACCCGAGCATTCCTCTTTATATGTGAAACATTCTCTTATTGAGAGACAAATAAAACCATAGCATTGATTCTTAATGAGAGAGATACCACCATTAGTAAATCAAACGTGCTGTGATTTAGTGCCCTTGCCCCAGTGAAATGAACTATTTTAGTTGCAACAACAACAATGCGGTTAACTTTTTTCTCATTACACAACACCTGTTGCTGTGAAGTCACTGATCACAGATATCACACCTCTCATCAAGAGCCAAGGAGAAAAAGTCATAACCATTGGGTTTTCAACCGAAGCTGCAGATTTCCCTCAGTGTCCGTGTACTTATGGTTTGCCATAAGAGTGACACATTCTCAAGTGCTTGATTTTTATCAAGGTATATTAGTACCACTACCAAACAGTCTTTGATGAAGTGCCCATTAAACTTTCAAGCTTTCATGGGAAATCACAAAGCTGGTTTTTACTGCTCCATCCCCAGATGGAAAGTCTGTTTTTTTTAAAAAGCCCTTGTTGTTTTTGCAGATATTCAGATATGTTTCCACTCTACATCAGTCAAGTTCTCATATTTCTCTGCATGTTTCTCTGTAATCCACTCTCCACAAACTAAGCACATGGCTCTCCCTCTGAGTTCAGTAAAAAAAAATACTTAAAGTCCACATCTTCTTACAAAAATCCTACATTCTATATCACTCTTTCCTAATGTGAGCTGACATTTTGGGGGGCTAGCAAATTATCATTTCTCATAAATGCTGGGTCCAGTACATTTACAGAAAGTGCATTCACCTGTTCACCTGTCAATAAATACCTTTAAAGAAAAAGCAGAAAAGATGAATTCTAATTTTCCACAAAATCACACACAAAAACAATAATCCATTTTCTGATGTGGAGTTTATCAAAGAGTGTTTGGCCAAAATGGGACACTGCATGTGTACTTCATCTGTTTTTAAATTCTAATTTCCTACTGACAAAATGTGGGCTGGTCAGGGACAACCAAAGGGCCAGATATGACCTGTGAGCTGTCTTGCAACTTGGTAGCCATTTTAAAATTCTTCTGGTTGCTTATTGTGGAACATTATCTTACTTAACTATAATTTCAATTGTGATAAAACCTCATGCACTGTATAGACTCACCAGTCAAATCTGGTTAAGAAAAGCATTTTTTAACCTGCAGCTTTACCGAGCAGAATCAGACAAGCTGTAGTGTCGAACATATAGGTTTTTTATGTTTCCTCTGCAGATGAAGGTAGAAAGTGTGTGTGAGCTGATGTGGATGTGAATTCAGCAGCATGGATCAGTGTGAGGACAGAGAGGAGGGAGTCCCTCCTAAAGCCCCTCTGTGTGGGGAACATGAGAGCCAGACCAAAGCTCAGAGGTGAGATGACCATCTCTAACTGTCCATGACTTTTCTCCATGTCACAGCTCAGCACTCACATCACTTTACACTTTACCATCATTGTTCACAGAAGCCACCCTGGACCTAGATCTCCTAAAAGCAAGGAAAATAAAGATATCATTACTAGTTTTGAACAAAGGCGGTCATCTCCTAAGAATTAAGTTAATCTTGATTTTTTTTAAAAAGTCACCCGTTTTTATGTTGTAAGGCTTTTTTTTTCTTTCTTTTTTTTTTAACCTCCTAGGACCTGCCGTCCACATATGTGGACATCACATTTTGCTTTATTTCGACCAAAATACTCAATTTTGCTCCACATGGGCCTGATATCCACTTACGAGGACATTATACTGCTACTGTTCTATCAAATTTTTAAACGAATATCCTCATTTGTGGCTCTCATTTTTCTTAAAAACAAAAATAAGGTTAAAAAAAAATCTGGAAATTCTTTGTTTTTACATTCATTGGGCCCCAATATGTCCAAATATCCAAGAGAAATTAAAAATGCATGTCGTGGAAGAGTTCGGGTCTTAGGAGGTTAAAGATTAACTTGTTTTAAGAACTGTAAGGGACTCACACCCAAAGTAGGTAGGTTTTATAGGACAATAACTCTCTGAAGTGAGCTGTTAGTAACATGAACTCTTTCATAGCTGTCAGTTTGCTGTCTGATTAAACAAAGCACTTGATGTTGTTTATGCTCTCTAAACTGCATCTTAAAGAAAGGAACTGAGAAAGAAATTCCTGTATTCTATAAAGCTTGTGCATTTACATATAAAATCCTGCTGCTCATTCCCACATAGCAGACAGGTCTGGTGTCAAGCCGGCACTGCTGGCAGACGTCTGGCAAGTCTGGCGTAGATGGCTCTGTTTATGTGATGGCATGCCACATCTGGCCCGATTGTGGTTTGGTTGATGTGGCCAAGACTCAAAGAAAATAGGTCTGGCCCGGATCCGGCATCAAGCTGGCACTTCTGACTGACTGGTGTCATGGCAGGGTGTATGTCAACCAAATGTGGGTCAGGTCTGGGAATGATTGCATTATTTATGTCATGGCATGCCATATCTGTCCCGATTATGGTTTGGTTTATGTGGTCCAGGCTCACAGAAAACAGGTCTTCCCCTGATCTGGCATCAAGCTGGCACTTCTGATTAACTGGTGTCATGGCATTTTGTATGTCAACCAGATGTGGGCCAGGTCTGGGAATGGTGGTACTATTTATGTTCCTATTTTCATATTTTAGTTAGAAGAGCCAAATGCCATGTTGCAATACTATACTGCTATGGTAGCCAACGTTTCAAATGCAGATTTGACAGGTTTGTGAGTGTACAGAGGTCACCCCATGAATTTTAAAGGACAACAACTGACTACTGCAGAGAGGTGAGCTGTTTGTAACTTTAACTTTTTGTTAGCTACCAGTTTGGTGTCTGGTTAAATAAAATGCACTCCCTCTAAACTAAATTTCAAAGGAAGTTACTGAGAAAGTAATTAATTTGTTGTATTTACTGTGTACAACATAATCTCTCGCTTCTCATAGTGGGACCATCAAAAGATTAGTATAGTGTAAATGATTGTGTTTATCAATAGGTGGTTTTCTGTTTTTACACACTGCTAACATTAGTTTGGAGTTTCCTTCTGCTAATGTGCAGCCAGTACACCTGTTTCTGTTTGGGATTATGAAGTTATTTGAAGTTTTCATCAGCTTCTGTGGCTGGAAATGAAAAAAAAAAAATTCTCAAACAGGATCAGTGGAATATCTAATAAACCTGAACCCAGCCATGTGTCCTTAAAGAGTGACTGGTCCAGAGGCCACCCCATGAATTTTAAAGGACAACAATCATCTACTGCAGAGAGGTGAGTTGTTTGTAACTTTAACTTTTTGATAGCTGCCAGTTTGTTGTGTGGTTAAATAAAATGCTTGAATTTGATTCATTCCTCTAAACCGAATAAATGTTTAAATGTAGATGTCGTAAATAATTGATTTACGACATCTACATTTAAACTCCTGCTTCTCATAGTAGGACCATCAATAGTCTAGCATAGTGGAAATTAATGTGTTTATCTCTGGGTGGGTGCTCTGTTTTAATACTGCCAAAACGAGTTTGGAGTTTCCTTCTGCTAATGTGCAGCCAGTATACCTGTTTCTGTTTGGGATTATGAAGTTATTTGAAGTTTTCATCAGCTTCTGTGGCTGGAAATGAAAAAAAAAATATTCTCAAACAGGATCAGTGGAATATCTAATAAACCTGAACCCAGCCATGTGTCCTTAAAGAGTGACTGGTCCAGAGGCCACCCCATGAATTTTAAAGGACAACAATCATCTACTGCAGAGAGGTGAGTTGTTTGTAACTTTAACTTTTTGATAGCTGCCAGTTTGTTGTGTGGTTAAATAAAATGCTTGAATTTGATTCATTCCTCTAAACCGAATAAATGTTTAAATGTAGATGTCGTAAATAATTGATTTACGACATCTACATTTAAACTCCTGCTTCTCACAGTAGGACCATCAATAGTCTAGCATAGTGGAAATTAATGTGTTTATCTCTGGGTGGGTGCTCTGTTTTAACACTGCCAAAACGAGTTTGGAGTTTCCTTCTGCTAATGTTCAGCCAGCACACCTGTTTCTGTTTGGGATGATGAGGTTAGCTGAAGTTTTCATCAGCTTCTGTGGCTAAAAATAAAAAAAAGAAATGCTTCTCTGTCTAATATCATCTATGGGATATCTGATAAACCTGAACCCAGTTGTGTGTCACTGGTCTAGAGGTCACCCCATAAATTTTAAAGTACAACAATCCTCTGCTGCAGAGAGTTGAGCCATTTTTGAGAGCCAGTGTCAAATATAAATCCCATTTAAGTGGTGCTTTGTTTTTGTTTTTTAAAAAAGTAAAATTGAAGTGACAGTTGTGCCCATTTATATCAGTTAAATTGTATTCTTTACTTAACAGGGGCTAATTCTAGTTTATTTCCAGATCTAGTTTTTTACAGGAAATGGCGCCACTGAAGAGAAATCAGTCCCTTTTCAGCTCCTTTCCCCACATTTCTTCACTGTAAAACATTCAAAGTAAAACTCAAAAACTAATCAGTTAAAATAGTGAAAAGAATGTTTTATCCTTGTCTTTCTGCCTCTTGGAGATGGGTTCTTCTGTTCACTGAACTGTTGTCAGAAACAGAACTTCTGTGAAAAAGTTGTAGGCTTCAACTAGTATATCCTTTAATTGTAGCAGCATTTATTTTAAGTGCTGTGTGTGTGTGTCTGTCTGAAACATCTTCTTACTCGTCACACATGTAACTACAGGATACACTTAAGTCAGGACCCTGAGCGGAACCAAAACATGAGTGAACTACTCCTAATCATCAAGAACCCCAGGACACTGAAGCTGCTGCTGACTGGCTAATATGCTGCTCACAGTCCACCTGTTTAAACATGGAGAGAGACTGTAAAAGCAGAAACTCTTTTGATGTGGTCACACTAAAATTGTTAATTCCTTGGGGTTAAAAATCATAGATACATGTATTGAAATGTTTTCTGATATTTGGTTTGCAAGTACAGTAAATATGTTAGTGACTTCTGGGTGGAGTGCAGATTGTATGCTCAGTTTTTCAATAGAAAGCTTGATCACTAAATAAGACCACTGAGAAATGTAAATTAGCAAACACTGCTACAGCACACAGCAAAACATGAACCTGAGCTTGACTAGGATCTCAATGGAATCCGCAGGACTAGTATAAATAAGAAAATATAACCAATCATTTAAAGAATATATTAATATTCATCAAATATTTATCAAAATATCAGTTACTAGGACCTTATCAGTGCTTCAACTAATTCTTCGTGATTACTCCACAGAGTGGACCAGGAGAGCTCAGAGGGTCCCATTGGTCAGTCTGTCCAACAGCATCAAACACACCTGGACTCCATATTTATGGTTGGTACATGTACAACTACTTTTACATTATTTTTTTCCACTGTTCTACTTTATAGAACTATCAGTGTGTCCAGCATAGATCTGATGCGTGGCTCCATGATTTTAGCGTGATTTGGTCATTCATACAGTATTCTGTTCCAGGTGCTGGAGGAAAACATTATCACTTTTGTGAAGGATGAGCTAAAAAAGATCAAGAAGGTTCTGAAGCCAGATAACCTAGAATCTTTAGAGGGTCAGATGGAGAATGAAGATGAAGAGCAGAGAAGAAGCAGAGAGACATTTGTGACAATCACGCTCCACTTCCTAAGGAGACTGAAGCAGGCCGAGCTCGCGGACCATCTGCAGAGTAGTAAGGACACTAAGTAATAGCTCAAGAGACTGAACAAAATATAAACAATCAATGATTCTTTAGGCAACTGAACTTTTCATTTGAAAATATTTATTGTGTTTTCAGAATTGTTGGATCCACTTTGTCAACAGAAATTTAAATCTAAGCTGAAGAAAAAGTTCCAGTGTGTGTTTGAGGGGATTGCTAAAGAGAAAACCCTAACGTTTCTAAATCAGATCTACACAGAGCTCTACATCACAGAGGGAGGGACTACTGGGGTCGGTGATGAACATGAGGTCAGAAAGATTGAAACAGCATCCAGGAAATCAAACAGACAGGAAACAATAATCAGACAAGAAGACATCTTTAAAGCCTCACAGAGAACAAATGAACCAATTCGCATAGTTCTGACAAAAGGAGTGGCTGGCATTGGAAAAACAGTCCTAACACAGAAGTTCATTCTGGACTGGGCTGAAGACAAAGCCAACCAGGACATCCAGTTCATATTTCCATTCCCTTTCAGAGAGCTGAATATACTGAAAGAAAAAAGGTTCACTTTGATGGAACTTATTCATCATTTCTTTACTGAGACCAAAGAAGCAGGAAACTGCAGGTTTGAAGACTTAAGGGTTGTGTTCATCTTTGATGGTCTGGATGAGTGTCGACTTCCTCTGGACTTCAAGAACACTAAAATCCTGACCGACCCTAGAGAGTCCACCTCAGTGGATGTGCTGCTTACAAATCTCATCAGGGGGAACCTACTTCCCTCTGCTTTGATTTGGATAACCACACGACCTGCAGCAGCCAATCAGATTCCTCCTAACTGTGTGGACATGGTGACAGAAGTCAGTGGGTTCACTGACCCACAGAAGGAAGAGTACTTCAGGAAGCGATTCAGAGACGAGGAGCAGGCCAGCAGGATCATCTCTCACATCAAGACATCACGAAGCCTCCACATTATGTGTCACATCCCAGTCTTCTGCTGGATCACTGCTACAGTTCTGGATAATGTGCTTAAAAGCAAAAAGATGAGAGACCTGCCCAAGACCTTGACTGAGATGTACATTTACTTCCTGATCGTTCAAACCAAAGTGAAGAATGTCAAATATGATGGAGGATCTGGAACAGATCCACACTGGAATCCAGAGAGCAGGAATATGATTGAGTCTCTGGGAAAACTGGCTTTTGATCAGCTGCAGAAAGGAAACCTGATCTTCTATGAATCAGACCTGACAGAGTGTGGCATCGATATCAAAGCAGCCTCAGTGTACTCAGGAGTGTTCACACAGATCTTCAAAGAGGAGAGAGGACTGTACCAGGACAAGGTGTTCTGCTTTGTCCATCTGAGTGTTCAGGAGTTTCTGGCTGCGCTTCATGTCCATCTGACCTTCATCAACTCTGGCTTCAATCTGCTGGAAGAAAAACAAACCACCTCCCAGAAGTTTGAAACCAAAGAATATACAGAGGACTTCTATGAGAGTGCTGTGGATAGTGCCTTACAGAGTCCAAATGGACACCTAGACTTGTTTCTTCGCTTCCTCCTAGGTCTTTCACTAAAGACCAATCAAACTCTTTTACGAGGCCTGCTAAGACTGGCAGGCATTGGCTCACAAACCAGTAAGAAAACAGTCCAGCACATCAAGAAGAAACTCAGTGAGAATCTTTCTGCAGAGAAAAGTATCAATCTCTTTCACTGTCTGAATGAACTGAATGATCATTCTCTAGTGAAAGAGATCCAACAGTCCCTGAGTTCAGGCCGTCTCTCCACAGATAAACTGTCTCCTGCTCAATGGTCAGCTCTGGCCTTCATCTTATTGTCATCAGAAAAATACATGGATGAGTTTGACCTGAAGAAATTCTGTGCTTCAGAGGAGGCTCTTTGGAGACTGCTGCCAGTGATCAAAGCCTCCAACCGGGCCCTGTAATTACACATTATGTTGTTATAAATTAAAACATGCAATCTTTTTTGAAGAGAAAAGAAAAGGTAACCACTTTTCTTGTTATTTCCGACATTGCTTGTTTTTGCCTTTTCAGGCTCAGTAGCTGTAATCTGTCAGAGAGGAGCTGTGAAGCTCTGTCCAGTCTCAAATCAGAGGACTCTGAGCTGATAGCTCTAGACCTGAGTAACAATGATCTGCAGGATTCAGGCGTGAAGCTGCTGGTTGATGGAATGGAAAGTCTACACTTTAAAGTGGAAACACTCAGGTCAGATCATGCTGATTTTCACATGTTGCTTTATAGACATTGATAAGGTGAAAAATCAAGAAATAGTTGAGACTAGCCAACTCCATGTTTCTTTTATATTTATTTGCGATAATATTCAGTTTAATTATTTAGGATGTGCACAGATATTTTTTTTTTAGATAATGTGTGTTCTAAAGTTTGTTTCTTTATTTTCTTGATTGTTATTGTCTCTCCAGACTGACTGGCTGTAATCTTACAGAGCGAAGCTGTGGAGCTTTGAACTCAGTTCTTAGCTCCCAGTCCAATAGACTGAGGGAGTTGGACATGAGTAACAATGACATGATGGACTCGGGAGTGAAAATGTTGTTAGCTGGACTAAAAAGTCCACACTGTAAACTGAAAACACTAAGGTCAGGATTCTACAAATGAATTGATAACTATGCACAGTATAGTTGGTTGACGTTAACAATTTGTCATCTAGAAGTTTATTTTGATTGTTGATGTTGATAACAACATTAAACATCTGATTAACATTCTAGTTTTCCACTACATTTATTTGGTTCACATGAATGCAGACCTATTTATGATCCCTACAACCTCAGCTCTATTTTATGTAGGTCTGTCTAATTATCACGTAACTAATTTTATGACATGCAGACTTTAACGTTTAGATCAAAATGACCTTATTACTGCTAACTACCAGTCATTTTTTGTAATATATATATATATATATATATATATATATATATATATTTATTTATTTATTTTACTTTTTTCACTACTTTTGTAAGAGTATATCTCATGGTTTATGTCTGTAGGTTGTCAGGTTGTCTGATTACAGAAGGTGTTTCTTTTCTGGTCTCTGATCTATACTCCAAAACTTCACATCTGAGAGAGTTAGACCTGAGCTACAATAATCCCGGAGATAAACAAGTAAAGCTGCTGAAACAGCTAACACTGGAATCTCTCAGGTATGGTTAGACCTCCTGCAGGCATAGACAGTCTGATAGTGAACATGGACATCTTTTCTCTGTCCATCACTTTGTCCTGTGTATTTGTTTCATCACCCCTGTTAGCCCATCCAAAAATGTGGAGAAAAAAAAGGATTATATATACAGTGGAACCCCGACTTACGAATACCCCGTTAAACGAAAAATTCAAGTTACGAAGGCACTGAACGGCAATATTTCTGCCCGTGTTACGGCAAAATGCCCATGTTATGAAATCCGCTGGCACTGATTTGCTGAGCCCAGAATGCCTACAATGCCCACAATGCCTTCCGAATCATGTGGCAACCCCTTGGCTTTCGTACTTGCGCTTCACTGTTCCACTTGAACGACGTATTATTGTTGCCGTTAGCAATTAGCCTATAGCCTATCGTTCACTCAAAAGGCGCGATGGGTGCTTCGACTTACGAAAATTTTTGACTTACGAAAGACCCTCGGGAACGAATTAATTTCGTAAGTCGGGGTTCCACTCTACATATATATATGTATATATATATATATATATATATATATATATATACATATATATATACATATATAATATGTATATATATATATAATTTCATCTTTACTTATACAGTTAAATTTCATTGAGACACAAGGTCTTATTTTCAAGAGCAACTTGTTTTAAAAGATATATTAAAATATTAACGTTCAGTTTTGAATGCCACCTAGTAAAAAAGCCTTTGCAGTGCTATGCTGCTGCTGCTAATAATTCCCTCTGAAATATTTGCTTCTACTAAATGATTGAAGAAAAAGGGAAAACAACATAGCTGAAAAAAACTTTGGTGCTAGCAGTTGTACAGGGTCGGCCATTTATATGGAAAAAGACTTTTATCTTTGGGGTCATCTGAAGGCAATTGTCTATGGTGTGAAGATACGAGATGTGCAGCACCTGAAACTACGGATACTGGATGCCTGTGCTGGCATTTCTCCTGCGGTGTTGCTATCAGTGTGTGAAGAGTGGGAGAAGAGGGTTGCATTGACAATCCAACACAATGGGCAGCACATTGAACACATTTTATAAGTGGTCAGAAACTTGTAAATAACTCATGAAAGAATAAAGTTACGTTGAAACTAGAGATGGACCGATCCGATATTACGTATCGGTATCAGTCCGATACTGACCTAAATTACTGGATCGGATATCGGTGAGAAATAACAAATGTAATCCGATCCATTAAATATCAAAAAAACACCTCACAAAACTTGCGACACAGCGTAACTCGGCTCATAACCGTAGCACGTTGGAGCAGTATGCGTCACGTGATAGAGCGCTGTGTGTGTTTGTAGCCTTGCTACCAAACCAGCATTTCATCTCTGAGGAAGTTATCCCAGAGAGAAGTAAAGCAAGTGTGTAAGTTCATCTCTGAATGTTTGTAAAGCATTCCCATGTTAAGCTTAACAACCGATATATGGAGCGACTGCCTCTCTCTCTCCCTCACCTTCCTGTGGCTACTTCAATCGTGAAACTGCTTAATGATCAGCTGATCGGCTTTTCTGTCGCGAGTCTGTCTCTCTTCTTTGTTTTTGGTCCACTTTGCACCAGAAAGAGGAAACCAGCGGCGGAACAACAGCAGCACGTTTAAGCTTGATAAGCTGTTGTTAGAATTTATTTAATATTACTTTCTAGACCAGGATCCTTTTCTACGCAGCTGACAACTGGTAACTGTGCAGGGGCGGATCTAGCAAAGTGTAGCCAGGGGGGCCGATAGGGCATTAACAGGGAAAAGGGGGCACAAAGACATACTTTTCTTTCTTATTCTCATTTAAAATGTCTAGCTTTTAATAAATAATTATCTGAATCTTACACCCAAAGTTTTAATCTGATGTAAAATGTATAGAAGTCCATTACTGTATATAGTAACTGTTAAGTCTAATATACCCTAGTAAGCTATAGTACTTTTTTCTTTGAGAAGATACCATCTGTGAATTCTGCAATTCTGTTGAAGAAAGATGTTGAATCTATTTAATTATTCTTGAAAAATAATTTATTTCTGTGCATTTTTTTTTCACCCTGCATCAAATTAAAGTTGATTACATCGATTAAGCATCATCAGGTGGAGGGTGGGGGGTGGTTCCCTTTTTTTTTTTTGCTGGGAGTTTGCAACCCTATTAGTTAGGTTGCTTAATATTTCTGCTAAGTACTCTTTAAAATACCAGAATAGGGAGGATTAAATTTATTAGATTGATCAGTATTGCTGAACTATGAAATATTTTGGGTGCAGTGTATTTTTTACATACAGGTATAACAGAATAGCTTTAGTGTTATTGTTTATTTAAACTTGAGCATGAACTTTTACAAAATGCAGCAAGATACTAAAAAAACAGTTTTATTGATTAAAAAACACACTATATCGGATTCATATCGGTATTGGCAGATATCCAAATTTATGATATCGGTATCGGTATCGGACATAAAAAAGTGGTATCGTGCCATCTCTAGTTGAAACCAAGCACACCATTGTGTTTCTTGTGACATTACCAATAAGTTTGATGTGTCACATGGCCCTCTTCCTATTGAAAAAAACAAAAGTTGTATCCAAGATGGCTGACTTCTAAATGGCCACCATGGTCACCACCCATCTTGAGGAGTTTGCCCCCTCACATATACTAATTTGCCACAAACAGGACTTTAATATCACCAACCATTCCCATTTTATTACGGTGTATCCATATAAATGGCCCACCCTGTAGATGCAACAACAGATATTCTTATTAAACTTGGTAAAATCAAAAAATTAAAAGTTGAATGTCACAAGCTTCAGTTGAAGAATAAAATGAAAATCTGTATGGCTGTGGAAGACTGTAGGGCTCCTTCTATTGCTCAAAATTCACAATTGCAATTATTTTGTTTAATAATTGTAATTTTGATTAATGTGATTCTTTATTATTAACTAAATAATTTAAAGTAAGATATGCACTCTTACAGGTGACTTCTTTTAAATATTTCAATAAGGAGAGATGCAGCACGGTGGCACGGTGGTTAGCACTGTTGCCGCACAGCAAGAAGGTCCTGAGTTCAATTCCACCATCAGGCCGGGGTCTTTCTGTGTGGAGTTTGCATGTTCTCCCCGTGTTTGCGTGGGTTCCCTCCGGGTAATCCGGCTTCCTCCCACCGTCCAAAGACATGCAGCTTGTGGGGATAGGTTAATTGGAAAAATCCAAATTGCCACTAGGTGTGAATGGTTGTCTGTCCATGTGTGTTAGCCCTGCGACAGACTGGCGACCTGTCCAGGGTGTACCCCGCCTCTCGCCCTATGACAGCTGGGATAGGCTCCAGCGCCCCCCCGCGACCCTGAAAAGGATAAGCGGCAGTGAATGGATGGATGGAGATGATTTATTGATGTACAGAATTCAATTTGAGGTATTTGGCAGTTAGACCCTGATGGGCCAGCACAGCAGAACAAAATCCCCTTGATGATAGGGATTAGGGCAGGACCCCCTGGAGTCTAGATACTGGTGGCGAAGATGAAGATGGAGGCTTGAATGGAGCCTGAGTGATGGGGGGGGGTGCACGAAGGCGACTGCAACGAACAATGACAGATGTGCAGTGAGATTTAAAGTAAGTTGAGTGAAGGCTGATTGGCCTGAAGAATGCTGGCAGAAAACTGATTGGACTAGACCCATGAATTCGCAATCAACTTGGCAGCATGGGAAAGTGGAAGTGATGTAAGTGTAGATTACCCACCAACACCTGGGAAGCAGACAGTTGAGTGACTACAGATCTTTCTTATTTAACTTACACATTAGCTTGATTTAAAATAAATGGCAAAAAATTCAAAAAGTGAAAATGCAGGGTCATCTGTATCTTACCAGAATAGCTGGTATTTTTTAGTGTAAGTCCATCTGGGAAGAATGACAGGTCCTTTAGGCACAAATCCTACACTGTGGGCTTGATTCAAAGGCTGTGGCATACAAGGGCAACATGAGCCTCAGAGGACAATGAATTTGCTTGTCTTTGGAAGAACTGCATGGTAGCCACACCGAGAATGATGGAGAGACATTAGCCGACCAAGATCTGAGTCATGTTACCACAACTGACCTTAAGAAGAGACACCTCTCTTGGTTAAACTGATGCATTTCAGTTTTCTGTTCTTCATCCTACATCTGTCTTTACTTTTCTTGAATGTTACTAGGCAGCTTCCAGCTCACACTCCTATTCTACATGGCTAGCTAGCATTGCCCACTATGCCTATTGAGCCATTTATATAATTATATAAATGTACAGTTATTGTTATTAGAAATAATTAATGCTCGTTGTTAATGATGTTTGAGAAGCAAATTGTGTGGAATTGTGTGGATGTCAATCCAAGGTTTGCATAGGGAAACCTGTGGAAAGATTATAATGGCTGTCATTATCTGTACTTTGAATGTTGGAATGTTTTTCAACATTCAACTTTCGGTATCATGCAATACTTATAAGCTACTTATAAACTATAAGCCAAGTCTACTGACAGCTGGTTCTCTCTTCAGCCCATTTGCACCCTCACACATCCTGCTAAGATGACATGCTGGTCACTGATGACCTTGTGAGATAAATTTTAAGACATAAAAACATCCTAATCAGAGAAACACATACCACCAGATAATCAACTAAAAAATAAATGTTTCAAAATGTTCCTTTATCAGTGTCTAACAGTATGTGTATGATAGTGATGTAATGTCCATGTGTGCATGCTGAAAGAGACTGTGCTGGTCTGACCCCCCTCCTCCTTTCAGGGTGGAGCCTGCTGGAGAACAGTGGTTGAAACCAGGTCTGAGGAAGTGTAAGTGTGTTTTTAATTCATGAAAAGAAAGCAGCACACATTCAACCATCTTCAAACTGTCACATCACTCATTCACATGTCTGATGTCAGGAGTCGTCATCAAAGTGTCAATCAATGAACAGATGATGGATCAATAACTGCAGCTGGATTGTGTTTGTTCTCTCCATCAGATTCCTGTCAACTCACAATCGACACAAATACAGTAAACAAATGGCTCAAACTGTCTGATAACAACAGGAAGGTGACACATGTGAAGGAAGTTCAGTCATATCCTGATCATCCAGACAGATTTGCCAGGACTCAGCTGCTGTGTAGAAATGGTCTGACTGGTCGTTGTTACTGGGAAGTTGAGTGGAGAGGAAATGTTGATATAGCAGTCAGTTACGGAGGAATCAAAAAGAATGGGAGCAGTTATGATTGTTTATTTGGATGGAATAATCAGTCCTGGAGCCTGAGCTGTTCTTATGATGGGTGTTACTCCAGCAAACACAATGAGAAACAAAAGTGCATCTGCTCCTCCTCCTCCTCTTCTGTCTCTAACAGAGTAGCAGTGTATGTGGACTGTCCTGCTGGCACTCTGTCCTTCTACAGAGTCTCCTCTGACACTCTGATCCACCTCCACACCTTCAACACCACATTCACTGAACCTCTTTATCCTGGATTTGGAGTCTGGTCATCTGCCTCCTCAGTGACTCTGTGCTGAGCTGAGTGTAAAGAGTGTCCTTGTGTTAGAGACACACTCTGTTGAACAGATAGTTCAGTCTGTACATGTCTGTCTCTTTCACTCAGAAACACGTTTTCAGATTCATGGATTCAATCAGTTGATGTTGTAAACTGTTCTAAATGATTCCTTGTAAACTTTTTCCTCTTCAGTCCTTTAAAGATGGAAACTATGATTATTCCAGGATCCACGTGTTTTTGGTGTTTCTTTCCACTCAAAGATTCCGAGTGGACATCCCTTAATTTACTTCCTGTGATATAGAATTGATTTGATGGCTAACCCTGGTGTTAAATATACACACACTGTTAACCTTGGACTTATTTTGGGGTAAATATCACTTTCATACCTCTTAAGTGCAAGGGATGAACTCCTAATGTGTTGATTCATTGTTTTTGCCTTTACTTCAAGTCACTGAAATTTGCAGGAAAATAAACAAAAAACAAGTTTAAATGTTTCTTTGCATCTCTGTGCTTTTTTGTTTGTTTGTTCACTTGGTGGTTTGTGTTTCTTTTTTCTCCAGTGTTGTGCATTTAATCTCTTCTTTTGTTCATCTCCAGATTACGTTACAGTAAAGTGTCTTCCATTGGTAAAGGTAAAGTCTCTATTGCTTGTGATAATCACAGATGGGCAGTAACGTGTTACTGTAATCCAATTACTTTTTTCAAATAACAAGCAATGTAAGGGATTACTATTGCCAAAAAAACTAATTAGATTACTGTTACTTTCTCGTAAGCATGCTGTGTTAGTGCGTTACTAAACCGTGATTTTGTTTGTGAGTGTCTCATGACGTAAGCGCGTGCGGCGTCCATGGCAACAACAGCCGTGTGTACATCAACAATGGACAATGTGGAGTGCAGGAGAGAGCACGACCATGTAGGATTAAAAACGTGGAAGTACTTACATTACCTCAAGTTTTATTCCGTTAAAAGTGACAAAAACATTAGTGTCCACTGTACACTCTACGCAGGAAGAAAACTTCTTTCCACAGCAAAAAATTCACAGAGAAACCCCTGGATCCCTTCACTGATATCATGGCTGCGGCACAAGGCAAAGCTCCACCTGCCCCACTCCTGCTAAACAGGTGAAAATAGATTTAAGAGCGACAGGACTTCAAGCATTAAGGTAGGAGAATAGACATGAACTAGCATGCGTTATCTATGAGGAAGACAGAATCCTACCGAATGACTAGTTACTGTGGGCTGTTTGTACTATGAGTACAGCTAGGGGCCCAAAGACTGGGAACTGGCCGGGTGTCAATAGAAAATTGTACTTAGTAGTCAGTATAAACTTTTAATGATACAAGTTTGCATATGATAGAATACTGCATGTTGACTTTTTGATGACTTAGACTGTTGTTCACTACAAGACTTGTTCTGTTCTCTTTTATAAGTTTCTTCCCACAGCGATAATAAGAGCTGAAAAACCAGTTTCACTCCCTACCGGGAAGAGGAGAGCTGAACACTCTTATCTTCGCTCCCTAACAAGAAGAGGGGCCGCTTCGTTCAGAATCACACACACACACATACACCTGCATACGCACATACATACGCACCAACATTCCTCTGTCTGTGAACAGAGGTATTCACTATTGTATTACCTTTGTATATAAATAAAGACCAGGGCAGTGGCAGAGTGCGAATCACAGGGCCCCCACTCTCGTGTGAGCACTCTGTGACTGCCCTTGCAAGTAAAACTATGGGTTTCTCCTCTCTGATTCTCAGCTGAAGAAGTGTCTTAGAATACATCTCTTGACACCGGGGAATGGGAAAAGTGATCTGGGAGTCAGGGTGACAAAACCTGAGTCGAGTAATTTGTGAGTCCAACAGGGAGGCAGGCAGGTGAGCATGAAAATCGAGACCGTACCAGAGCTGTCGTGGAGATGGCAGCAGGTAAGTCGAGCAATCCGGTTGATGATAACTGTAGGTTGGTGAAAAGAAACTCTGTAGAGGCAACTAGAGACAGGAGAAAACAAGGTGAGTCTAAGCACAACAATAACAGGGTTCACTAACGCTGGTTAGCTGACGTTCTGGTGAAGAATAGTTGTCATAGCTGGACTTAAATGCTGCTGCCATAATCAGTGTCAGGTGCGGCTCCTGAGAGAGAATGAGGACAGCTCCACCCAGAGGAGGAGACTAGACACACAGCAGAAAACTACTGACACTCACCCGGACCATGACACTTCCTCTGCCTCACACTGCTGTCTGACTGCATTCAGCTGATGCTGAGATGAAGCAGAAAAAGAGCAGCTGATATTTGGACAGCACACATGATGGAAAGGAGGATTTCAGTTGATGTGCACATGAATGATTTGTTTCCTCTGCAGATGAAGGTAGAACGTGTGTGTGAGCTGACGTGGATGTGAATTCAGGACCATGAATCAGTGTGAGGACAAAGAAGAGGGAGTCCCTCCCTTTAAAACCACTCTGTGTGGGGAACATGAGGTGAAATGACCATCTCTAACTGTCCATGACTCTTCTCCATGTCACAGCTCAGAACACACATCACTGCTCCGTCATTATTCACAGGGACCAACCTGGACCTCAACTCAGCTGTGTGTCCTTAAAGAGTGACCTGTTAAATGTGAATATTATTAATTTTTAAGAAGGATGTTCTTCTCCTGCAATAATAAAAGAATAAGGTATTCTAAATGCTGTATGTAAGTTCTTGTGAATATTACAATTTTTGAACTTTCATTTGTTGCTTATGGCCTGTTTGTGTCATTGCAAAACAGTATCACTGCAAAACATGTAATAGACACACCAGTCAACCATGTACAGATGATAGTGAGCAAAAAAGTTATGAAATACATTCCCAGGTCCTTAAATGATTAAGTTAAGAGGCTAATTATAATGTATATATATGCAAACGTGTTCATATGATCTTTTTATTATACAAATAAGCAGTTTAATCAAAATATAAAAATGGATAATGTAATATTCTGTCCCTCCTGTTATTTCTAAGGTATGTTTTTTATAAGTTTGTTATATGGCGGGTCATAATCATCTGTTCTGTAATTAATTGTAGCAACATGTCAGAAAATATGTTTATTCCTGATCTTGTCTGGGCAAAGCCTGCCATCTAGTGGGTTGACAGGGTAGCGCCATGTTAGAGCGCAAGCAGTGGTTTTCTCCCAGCGCTCGACAGGGAAGGTCCATTTCTCTGTGTCTCTGTAATTTCCTGCATCTGGCGCCCTTGAAAAGGCATAATCTGTAAGTGTGGCAAAACGATTGATTGTTCTCACTTATTAGTACCTCGTTCAGCAAAGTAATGAGTTTCTTGTGTGTTTAGCGAGTTTGTTACATTACTAGCATAAGCTAGCTGTTAGCCCTTTGTTTAGCCTGCTAGCATGAAACATACCAGCATGTGGTGTTAGCTGTATCTCTTGAAATGCTACGCGGGTGCAGTGTTGATACTGAGATTGTGTAGTGACTGTTTAGATAAGTCAACAATATTTAATGTAATCTTTGTGTATTTGTATGGAGAGTGAATACACTGTATTCTGTTTCTGTTATTACAGTTTTACAAAAAGGAAAATAAGGATCAGTAAAGCTCTGAAGAATGCGATACGGTCTCCTGAGTGTTTACTGAAGCCATTAATGTTTAGCTCTCTGCATAAGCTGGATGCAGACATTCAGCTGAGGGCAGAAGATGTAATATCAATCATACATTTTAATAGTAGAAGCCTCACTTCAAATCATTCAAAAATACTGGACTGTCTAGCACAATTTTCTAAGAAATTCACTGTCATTGCAGTTTCAGAGACTTGGTTAGATGGGGATCAAAACTTAGTAAAGACTGATGGGTATGACATCAATCTTTACTAACAATCTTTACATCAATAGAAATTCACAAAAAGGGGGGGGGTTGTAGCTGACGCTGAAATGTTTGTGTGGGTTGCCATGACAACGCCAGAAGCGTGTCTGAGATCGTTATATTGTTTCTATTTTTTTCTTCTTTATTTGGTACTCATGTTTGTGTACACATGCAGTAGAATGAGATAATCTATGAGTCAAGTGATACATTTTTCTTATAAAAAAAATTGTTTCTGTTAAAATGATTGTGAAGTAGTCACTTCCTCTGTGAGTCGCGGGAACCGGAAGTTGTGCGCGGGAGAGACAAGACAGAACATAACACAGCGGACTTTTCGGAATCTACAACTTTTCTACTGCTGGTTTTACAAGGCATACACGGTAAAAACATTATCCTGGTTAATTTGTTAAGCACTTGTACAGTTTGTGAAAATAAATAAGTGTCTGAGATGGATGTCATATGTACTATTGTTATTATTTTACTTGTTTCTAGTTTTCACGGTGCTCCATGATTGTGAGAAGAATAAAAAGAATTGTGGACATCAGTACAAAGCGTGGATTCTTTTGACCAGAGTATATATAGGGGTGTTGCCTTGTATACTGATAATAATTACAAAAGTAGAATCATCAGTGAACTGTCACTAGCACTGGATAACATAATGAAGTGCATCACTATTGAAATGGAAGCTGAAAAGTCAAAGAATCTGCAAATCAGCTGTATCTACAGGACCCCTGGATCATGTATAAAAATGTTCACAGAGGAAATGCTGAAGATGTACAATCCTGTTACAACAAGAAAAGGACATTTATTTGTGGTGATTTCAATATAGATTTGTTGAATCCGACTGTGAACAGTGCCATCACTGATTTTATCCATACAACGTACAGTATTAGTCTTTATCCTTTTATCTGCCGTCCAACAAGAATAACCTCACATAGTGCTACACTTATCGATAATATTTTCACTAATGTTGTTAAGAGGAATGTTTTAAGTGGATTAATAATAAATGACATAAGTGGCCATCTACCAGTTTTTGCAACAGTACAGAGCTACGCCAGGATTAACAGATGTGAACATAATCAGAAATTAATTAGACATAAAACACAAGAAGCCATTTGCCACCTTAAGGAAGAGCTCAACAACCAAGACTGTAGTAACATCTATGTTCAAGAAGTTGACATGGCATATGAAAACTTCTTATCAATAATATTAACTCTTCACAATAAACACTGTCCCCTGGTGAATAAAACAACGAAAACTGAAAACTCTGAAAAAAAAGATGGCTAACAAAGAGAATACTGAACGCATGTAAGAAAAATAATCTGTTGTAAAAGGCATTTTTAAAGAAAAGAACAATAGAAACTGAACAAACTTATAAGAGGTATAAGAATAAATTGATAATAATTATGAGAAGCAGCAAAATAAATTACTACAGTAAACTTTTAGATGAAAATAAAAATAATATGAAAAACATGTGGACAGTACTAAATAATATTGTAAATAAAGGAACTAAAGGATTGGAATATCCAAATAACTTTCAAATACCAAATACAACAACTAGTGACATAAAACAAATTGCAAATGGCTTTAATGACTTTTTTTTTTTTGTTGGTCCTGGTTTGGCTAAATAAATTATAAAACTGGACACCCTCCTAAAACTAAAACTATTAATGTAGCAAACTCAATGTTTATGAGGGGAGTAGATGAAGAAGAAATTATTGATGTAGTTAAATCCTTTAACTCCAAGAAATCAACTGACTGTGATGGCATTGATTTGGTTTTAATTAAAGATATTATTGGATGTATTGTGAAACCATTTACCTACATTTGTAATCTGTCATTACAAAGTGGGTTATTCCTTGATAAGATGAAAATTGCAAAGGTAGTTTCAATATACAAGCTGGAGATAAATATCTTCTCACAAACTATCGGCCCATCTCTTTACTACCGCAGTTCTCTAAGATACTGGAAAAAATATTTTACAATAGACTGTATGACTTTATCACAAAAAACAATGTACTACATGAACAGCAATATGGATTTAGACCCAAAAGAACCACACCACATGCCTTAATGGAGTTTATACATACAGTAACAACTGCTATTGAAAACAAAGAATATGCTGTTGGAGTTTTTTTAGATTTAAAAAAAGCATTTGATACAGTCAAACTATGTACATATGGGCTGAGAGGGGTGGCATTATCATGGGTTAACAGTTACCTTAAAAACCGTAAACAATTCATCCAAATAAATGCCATAAAATCAAAATTGAAACCCGTTGTGTGTGGGGTTCCCCAAGGATCAGTTTTGGGGCCACTGTTTTTCATATTGTACATTAATGAGAAGTGCAATTTTAAAGTCTTTGAAAATAATAT
Source organism: Oreochromis niloticus (assembly GCF_001858045.2). Taxonomy (NCBI): domain Eukaryota; kingdom Metazoa; phylum Chordata; class Actinopteri; order Cichliformes; family Cichlidae; genus Oreochromis; species Oreochromis niloticus. The sequence goes on from NC_031986.2 coordinate 27,336,509, forward strand.
TATCAATACAAAAATTCACATGATTGTTTGAAAATAATAAATTGCATGAATATAGGAAATCTTCCTCACAGTGACTGAGTTGTCTCATTGTGCTCTATTGAAGCCTTGTCCTCATTTTTATAGATGAAGGCCAGAGTAACCCAAGCTTAAAGTGCTTATTAAGGCATTTGTCACATAGATATAAAATAAACTCAGAGATTAAGTGGGTGTTAACAACAGGATGCTTAGTTTATATAAAAATGTAGTTTGTTGTTGTTTTGGTTTAAGTGCTGAAATTGTTTTATGTGTGTCTGTTTATGTGTTTTATATATAAGTGGAGACTTGTATATAGTTAAACGTGTATGGATCATATAATGTTGAATTGTGAATATTGATTTGTAAGTAATAAAATTTGAAATAAGGGGGTAGGAACAGGAAAAGTGTAAACTTCATCCTACTCCTTTTCGAGCACACACATTCTGTAGACATAGATATACAGTCCCGGATAAGCAGAAGAGGATGGATGGATGGATGAACACAATCATGGATTACACTCTCCACAGACTGGATCTCAAGCTTACTGGAGGAGTGTGGGGGGATCTTGACTGAGAATACAAAAAACAGAAGCCAACATCCAAACAAAACCTATGGAATGTCGGGCTTCAAGCTCTCTTCCTATCGTAACGTGTCAAACAGAATAAATGGTGAATAAGTTAGGAGCCTGATGATAACTGTAATTGGTTTCTCAGTCACTTTGTCAATAAGGTGAGTGAGTTGAGATCCAAAATCTCCAAAAAGTTTGTATCCCTATGAAGCTGTCATTCAAT